>NC_087220.1:62640956-62678456 GCF_015104395.2 Macrobrachium nipponense
GTTTGGAAAATAAATAATGTTAGATAAGTAAAAAAGAATCTTAGATCAGAAAAATCAATGTTAGATAAAAAAAAAACAAGTTTATATAAGAAAAAACTAATAAAATAAAAGAATGTTCTGAAAAGAAAAAAACAATATTATGACGAAAAAAACAATTTTATGATGAGAAAAAACCGTTAAAAACAATGTTTAATAAGAAAAAATGCTAGATAATAAAAAATACCAATGGTATATTAAACACAATGTTATTTAAAACACAATGTTATTTAAGAAAAAACAATGTTAGATTATGGATGTTGGATAATAAAAAAACAATGTTAGATAAAACAAAACTTATCATAAGAAAAAAATGTTAGATAAAAAAAAAAAACTTATGATAAGAATATCCAATGTTATGATGAATAAAAACAGTATTATAATGAGAAGAATGTTTTAATGAGAAAACCAATGTTATGAAAAAAATGTTAGGGATGTCTTCATCTTGACATGACCCGCTCATGAAGTCTGGGTCATTACTGACCATCGGAACTGTAACGCCAGATTAGCTGTCCGTCGATTCGGCAAATCAGAATCGCTCTCGGTTTTTCTCGTGATATTTCGAGAAACGCGAGTCACTTTTACTCTTCTTTGTTTTTCTCTTTCTTCATTCTCTCTTATCTGTCTCTTTGTTCTCTTTTCCGTTTATTTCTGTCATTTTTATTTTCTTCTTCTGCCTTTTAACTGTTATTCTTTGTGCTTTAAGTTTTTCATCTGTTATCTGATTCTTCACGGTTTGCGTTTTGGCTTTTTGCCTGTTATTTATTTCCCTTCTGTTTCCTCGTTATCCATTACATTCTTCTATTTTCTTCTCTGTTTTCCCTTCCTCTTCCGTTCCTTTATTATATATTATACAAGTATCTCTTCCTCCATTCTTTCTGCTCCTTTATTTCACACTTTCACGGTCTCCCTCGCCTCTTATGTTACGAGAGAGAGAGAGAGAGAGAGAGAGAGAGAGAGAGAGAGAGAGAAAGGGTTTGTATGTTGTGCGTGTGCGTATGTGTGTATGTGTGGGTTGGGTGAATGAGATAACACGAGCAATGGGTGACGATGCGTAAAGTCACTCACCACCGTCCGAGGAACTCTCTCTCTCTCTCTCTCTCTCTCTCTCTCTCTCTCTCTCTCTCTCTCTCTCTTTATATGTGTTTTCTTGCCATTTCTTTGCCTGTCTTTCTTCTGTCATAACATAAATTTCCTTTTTGAGGTCACCTCTCTCGCTCTCTCTGTAATAGCAAGTTATACCACTCGTTCCTTTTTTTAAAAATGCCCCCACTCTTAGGAAAGCCGTATCATTATCCGTCTGAAAACTCAAAACTGAAGTGTGAAATTCTCCTTTGATCGTCATTTTTAAAGACTTGCGTGCGTCACTGTCAAAAGACACAACAACCACAATATTAATAACTGCAGCGACAACCAATCATTAATGAGAGGCAATTAGCGTGTATTTTGTAATTGCGAATTGAGCAGTTCCCTAATTGCTGTTCCTAATCTCGTCCGTATTCAACGTCGTGGTTTAGTTTTTTTTTTTTTTTAACTTAAGCAAAATGGTATATTGAAATTTAGGCGTGTAGGTGTTTGTGCGTGTGGGTTTGTGCCTATGTGTATCTATTCGTATTTGTGCGTTACTGCTTTGCTGGTGCACGTCTTTTGATAAGCGACCTATGTACGAAACTCCCTAGACAGTTAGGTCGGGTTAGGTTAGATTAGGTAGTGTATTGCCAATACCATAAAATGTTTTTTTTTTTTATTTGAAGTTATTAAAGTTTTTTTTATTGAATAGATTTATTAGTGGGTAGCATAAGGTATTGTGGTTTTTATTTAAAGTAGTTAAAGGTTTTTCTTAAATAGATTTTAAAAAAACCTGAGTTTTATTGTTTAATTATTAGTGGGTAGGTTAGATCAAGTAATCGGTTGCCTTAGAATAATTACTGTTACAAATTACCTTTCATGTTATAAATTATTCACTGATACATGTACATTCACAGGTTCATATTTTTATGATATGTATTTGATATGGCTTGAATGTTTTTTTTATTTTATTCCAATATTCATTTTTCATACCTCGAACCATTCTGTTTGTTTTGATTAAAACAACAACATTATCTGAAATCTCCTCGGGACGTCCTGCTGCTCACCAGAAGAATCTCCTCCTTTATATTCAAGAAGAAGAGTTTACCAAATCGTAAACAAACAAAGGGTAGTCTAATCGTCATGGACATAAGCTACAGAAACCTTAAAGCATAATAATGATCCTTGCTCTCCCTTTGCATAGAGGTCGAAGTAGCTACTACCACCCTCCCTCCCTCTCTACCTCTCTACCCTCTCCATCATCCGAATCGGGCCTCTGGGAGTTGTACAGCGGAGGTGGATGAAGGGTTTACGAGTCATCCGAGTTCATCCGCCTTACCGCAGAAAGGATGAGATGAACATAGTTCGCTTTTTATTTGTTTATTTATTTATTTTTCTAACGTATATGGAGCTCGAGAGGAATGTTGTCCTGATGAGGAATTTGTTCTGGGATGGAGGAGCTGGGTGGGAGGTGGGGGGGGGTCCCCTTAAAATAGCCCAGATTCTTTTGGGGATGGGTTTCAGGGGCTCCGTAGAGAGAAAGGGTTATATTGGGTTGGGTTTAGACGGTCCAGATATTGAAGGGGTTGTTTTGGGTAGGGTTGATGAAATGGGTTTGCCCAAAATTTCACGAGTCGAAATATAGAAGATGATTTTTTTTTTTTTATTCGAATGGGGTTGGAGGTTTAAAACAGATTTTTCTTCGAGTAAGGTTGGAGGAAACGGGTTATTCTGATGGGGGTTGAATGCTGAGAGATGGAATTGATTACCTTTGTAGTGTTTTGAGGTTGGCAGGTGGTTTACAATAACGTTGGATGGGGGTTGATCTTCACAAAAATGGGTTATACTTGAGCAGGAGGTTTGGTCTCCTCAGGGCAGGACTAGAAGAGGTTACTTTCGATTGAGATTAGCAGAAGGGGTTTACTCCACGATGAGGTAATGAATAGCAACCACCAAATATCCCATGAGGTTAATAATGGGGTTGGGAAGGGTTAGGAAAAAGAGGGTTCACCGAGATTTTTGGTCTTATATCTTGAGACCATACAGACTTCTGGAGATCAATTTATATGACTAATGGAGATTGCATCTCTTTCTGATAGATGTTTATTGTTACTGACTCAGCTTGAATTGATATATTGTGAGGGTTTTTGGGGGAGGAGGTGGAGGGAGATGGGTTGAGGAGAGGAGGAGGAGGAAGGAGTAGGAGTGGAGGAAAGGAGAGGAAGAGGAGGTGGGAATAAAGGAGGGCATATAGTAAATGCGAAGTTTGTTATGCTAGAATTAATCACTGAAAAAGATACGTCATTGTGTTATGCCAGGGGTGGCCAGACTTTTGGATTCCGAGATCTACTCTAAAGACTCAAACTCTTTTACGACCTACCATACTACATGATCGCTTATTATTACTTGGGAAAAGTAATTCCAAAATGCGCCATAGTATGATAAAACATGAGTACAATTGCCTCACACACACACACACACACACACACACACATATATATATATACTTGTGTTTTTGTTTGTTTATATAGGATTGTGGACGAACAGCGATCGACCCAACAAGTGGCTGCAATCGATCGACTGTTTTGCCACCTCTGTGTTACGCCATACTCAAGAGAAACTCAAGCATGGTCATACCAACGTACCGCATGTATTTGTCATACGGAAAATCAAACACGCCACGTTTAGAATCCGTGCTAACACGAGCATGACGAACGTTAAACGAATAAAGACTTTCATCCCGAATTGAAATAAAAATCACATAAAGCTGAAGATAATGTGGAGGTCCCCTTCGCATTAAAAACCAAATGGCAATGGAAAGTTAATGGGCAAGAGTCACATTTCAACTCCTTTTATGGGGACGAGGATGTGTTATTCAATCTCTCTCTCTCTCTCTCTCTCTCTCTCCTCTCTCTCTCTCTCTCTCTCTCTCTCTCTCTCTCTCTCTCTGCGACCTCTATTTTGTTCCTGTGGCTGTCGTCTTATAGAATTTGAGTATCTGTCTATATCTATATATCTATTTATTTATCTTGCAATTTAGATTAAAGGAAGTCAGTCCATGATCGTGCTAAGAAAGATATTTTAGCCCTCAGTACCATATTACGAATCGGGAATTTAATTTATACATTTTGCACAAAATGAAATTCAGATCTGCCATTTTTCAAAAAGGAAAATATAATCTTAAACTTCTACACGGAAAATTCAGTCTGGCAGCTTCAAAAAGGGAAACTGAATTTGTTGTCTTCCAAAATGAAAATTCAGTTTGCTGCCTTCCAAAATGAAAATTCAGTTTGCTGTCTTCCAAAATGAAAATTCAGTTTGTTGTCTTCCAAAATGAAAATTCAGTTTGCTGTCTTCCAAAATGAAAATTCAGTTTGTTGTCTTCCAAAATGAAAATTCAGTTTGTTGTCTTCCAAAATGAAAATTCAGTTTGCTGTCTTCCAAAATGAAAATTCAGTTTGCTGTCTTCCAAAAGGAAAATTCAGTCTGTTGTCTTCCAAAATGAAAATTCAGTTTGCAGTCTTCCAAAATGAAAATTCAGTTTGCCATCTTCAAAAGGGAAAAATACAGCTGGCATCTCCCAAAATGAAAATTCAATCCGCCCTCTTCAAAATTTAAATTTTAATCTGCCAAAAGGAAAATGTTTTATGACATCCTCCAGAAGGAGATGTATACATGCCATCTTCCCAAGGAAATATTTCTGCTGCCGTTTTCCAAAGGTGAAATTCAATTGGCCTTCTTTCAAAAGGAAAATGAAATCATGGCATTTCCCAAAAGCAAACTTGTTCAACCTACCATCTACCAGAAATGAAAATACAATCTGTTTCCTAACTGCTAAAAAAAAGCACTTCCAATTCTCGTGAATAATATTCAAGCCCTCCTTCCATCTTGCGACAGGGAACAATCGGCGGCCCCCCTACGGCCATCTTGCAAAGACCAAAAGAGGAAATTTCGGTTCCGTTAACCCTCTCCCTTCCCCCCCTCCCCTACTACCACATCCCCCTTCTCCCGCTCCCTTCCTTCCTTCCTTCCTACCTCCTGTCCCTTCGTTGCCTTCCAAAAGAAGGCTTCCTGCCATCCTTCTCCTCGGCATACCCCCGTCCTGGGGAAAATGGATTGCTTATTGCTGGTTTACTGATTGCCCCACCCATAAAGTCTGCGTTTTAGCCCTCCCAACCCCCCAACCCCCCCTGCGAGGTTTTCCCTTTGTCTCTCGAAGGATCTAAGGTTAATGGCTCTTTAGCGGATATGTGTACGTATGCGTGTTTGTATGTATGTATTCAGTTTGGATTTCATTTTTACCACCAGTAGCTTTTGTGCTTTTACCGCGCGTGCGCGCGCCATTATTGCCACATAAACAGAAACACCACTTCTCATTCTCTCTCTCCTCTCTCTCTCTCTCTCTCTCTCTCTCTCTCTATCATTATATGTATACATTAATATGCATACGTCTGTCTACCTACTATATCTACTTGTCCATCTTTCCATATATTTATGTGTGTATAATATATATATGTATATATATATATATATATATATATATATATATATATATATATAGTATAGAGAGAGAGGAGAGATAGAGAGAGGGAGAGAGCGAGAGAGAGAGGAGATTAGAGAGAGAAGAGAGAGAGAGAGAGAGAGATTTACATACACATACATGCATACATACACCTATGGCACACTCGTGCACATGATAGTACGTATTTTTTTATATATAAAAATACCCATTTAAACACCAAAATGACCTGTTCCCAGATGCTTCCATCTTCCCTAGGCCTAAGGGAAAGAAAGATAAGGAAAAAAACAATTATAGGGAACAAAAAGAATAATGGAGTTTTCTCTCCCTTTTTAGAGCGGAGGAAAAAAATGTAATCAGAGTGAGAGTGGCATGGGGACAGAAGACAGGTAGAAGATATAGGTTCTTAGATGCTTTAGGCTGTAATTTAGGGGTATTCTTATTATTATTTTCTGTCTGATTTTGGGATATTGGAGGGTTATATGTTTTTATTTCATGCATGGGTTTATGTATGTTATATATATTATATGTATTATATATATTATTAGGTATGTATGAGTTATATTATAATAGTATATGTATGTCTTATGTATAGTATATTATATTTCTATATATATAATATATATTTAATATATATTATTAATATTTATTTATAGATATATATATTTATTATATATACATATATAACTCATACATACACCCATGCATGAAATAAAACAGATAACCTTTCAATATTCCAAGATCAGAAACAAAAAAAACAAAAAATATGACACCCCTAAAATGCAGCCTAAAATATCTGAAACCTATATCTTCTACCTGTGTTTAAGCATATATTTATGCTAAGAAAATCACAGTTGGTTCACGTGACTTCATGATATAAGCGCTCGATTACGAATTTCTGCCTATTATTTTTTCATGTGGTATTCGCATATATATATATATATATATATATATATATATATATATATATATATATATATATATATATATATGATTATATAGAATTTACTTGTCACTTTTTACCAGATACATACGTAATTGTAATAGCCACAAGGACCTCTTAACTTCTCGAATTCGTCTCGTGGTCAGGTCGGCAACGTGACCTCGTTGTGGTTATGGGTTCCGGGTTCGTTTCCTGCTACCGAACATCGTCATTTCTTCATATTTCTTTGCGCTTGGATCTCGAGGCTTCTTAGCGACAAGCGAATCCAAAAAATCACGAAGAATTCGAGAAGTTAAGAGAGTATTGTGGCTCTTACAATTACACATGTATGTATATACATTATTTATTAATATATATACATACATACGTATACATCTAAAGTTGGCAGAAACAACATAGATTTACTTAGAACTTCTATTTTCTGAGAAAGACGAAATCATATATACATAAAACAGACATTTGTCTCTCTCTCTCGTCATCGTTTATGGCATCTCTTCCTCCATGACCTTTTGAAGCAGACTGGTAGAAAAAATATAAATTGTTTTAGGCCTCCTCGGGTAAGCGAAGATAGGCGTGTATTATGAGCCAACGATTTTTAGGCCTACGGGCTTGGTGCCATAGACCATTGTCTGTTTTTCTAGACGTCAGTTATGGCAGACTTTTCCACGTTATATACTTTTTATTGTCGAGATAAGTTTGTATATCGGGTCTATCGGGTCTTATATACTTCCTTGAGATAGTGTTCATTTTTTTACTTTTGCCGGTAATTCTCTGGTCTCCTTATGGCTCATTTTGGCTTGTTCTAGAATGCAAAGGGTTGTTTCAAGTTTAAGTGACTCTCAGTTTCATAGTGATCCTAAATTATATTTTTCATTTGCATTGATGCATTGTACAATTACCTTGTTTTCAGGACCAATGGTTCAAGTACAGTTGCATCAACCATGTTGACATCACCAGAAGGGAAATACTCTTTATTACCCTCCTAAATTACAAAAGAAATCATATCCCTGACTAAACTATATCTTTAAATTGTTTCACGAACCGTTGAACAATATCTCATAATGTAACATGACAATTGGAATCTTTTGAGGACGGTACGGAAAACCCGCTAGAATCGCAAAAATCTCCGTCTAGGAACATCTGGCAATATTTCAAGCGAGTGGGCGTGGCCTGTGTCTGAAGTCTAGGTAAAATTGTTGCAGACGGGAAGCCAGTTTCATGATTTGCATCGGGAGAATTTTTCGTCCTCTTACGTTCGTTTCTTTTGTCTTTCATAGGCTATGGATTCGTTCTCTTCGTATTCATGAAGGATATAATATTGTCTATACATTGTAATGTATATTTATTTGTCTGTATGCATTACGCGCTTTAATCAAATTTGTTACAATTTCCAATTCAAACAGAAAGTTATATTATACCCAACTATCAGCTTTTTCATTTATATTCTAAAGTAATATATATTATTTTCTGGCCTTTTTTTCTAACCTTTATTGTTATTTAAGGGTATTCCCTGTATATTCAAACAAATTACACTTTCAGAGCCTGTTAACCTTAGCACAACCCTCACATATGCCTTTTCCTTTATATCTAACAATAATTTCTCTTATTTCCTGACTCCTTCCTCTAATCTTGTATTGTTATTGAAGGGCATCCCCAGCGGAACGACCCACAATAAACATCATTATCATCTTCAGAAAGGCTCCACGTATTGTTCCCGTACAAAACCCGTGGGGCAGCAGCACTACTAGACTAGAATCTTGAGCGTCGCGTCCGGGCCAAAAATTGAGGGAAAAATTTCCCTTACCCGCAATTTCCCTTCCCCCTCCTCCCCCACTTCCCCCCTCTCCCTCTTTCATCCACAATTTACCCTCTTGTGTTGCTTTTGATGGAAAGTGCAATGTTTTGTGCTGTTTGGGAGCTCAGGAATTCTTCCCCCCACTCCTCCCCCTACCAGCACCCCCAACTCTCCCACCCCCTCCCCCCCCCCACAAAAGAATGGCAAGCGCGTGGAGCCTTTAAGAGACGGAGGGCATAATTTTTTGGTTGATGGAAGGGTAGAGAAAGCAAGGCATACAAAGGGGAAGTGAGAAGAGGGAAGAAGAAGAAGAAGGAGAGAAGAATAATAGGAGGAGGAGAGGAGATAGCAGAAATGCGAAATTACAAGGGGGCCAAAAAACTATATATTCTTCTTAAGATGTCAGACTTCAGATGTAATGTTATTTAACAGATGTTATTGAATATTCATTAATTGTTATGGCTCTCTCTCTCTCTCTCTCTCTCTCTCTCTCTCTCTCTCTCTCTCTCTCACATTATATATATATATATATATAAATACATATATATACATATGTATCGTATCTATATATATATATATATATATATATATATATATATATCTATATAGATATATATAATTGTGTGGTATATGATATATATATCTATATATATATATATATATATATATATATATTTATGTATATGATACTTAACGTATTATGAAAATCAGTATTCCCTCTCTCTCTCTCTCTCTCTCTCTCTCTCTCTCTCTCTCTCTCTCTCTCTCTCTCTCTCTCGTCTTCTTTCATTCCTCTCCCTCTCCATCTAATAATAGCTCTTCGAATTTTATTTTCGGTTTTTTCATGTCATTTAATTTTTTTTTTCGCGCAGCGAATTTAATGAACTTTCTGTCGAATTCTGCCCAAATATGCTTTAGTTCTATTTCGCTGTTTTTCCTGTGTCGTGATTGAATTCTCTCTCTCTCTCTCTCTCTTTCTCTCTCTCTCTCTCTCTCTCTCCTCTCTCTCTCTCTCTCTCTCTCTCTCTCTTTCTCTCTATAATTAGAAAAGGCTGCCGTGAATATTGGGGACATTAAGACGCTGTTGTCCCTGGATAGTGAGAGAAAGGAATGTGTCTATATATATATATATATATATATATATATATATATATATCTATATATGTAAGTGTTTACATAATAAAAATATGGACTGTTAGTCCATATATATAAAAGACTAAAACAAAAACTAAAGAGGTCAACCAGATTGCTTGCAGGAATGTGATCAGACTAGAGACGCTAAAGATGACGTATACAATAAGTATGTAGGCTAAGTTGACATGCCGTCACCTGTAGTCATTCAATTGTTTATAAACTTTAGTCCAAGCTTCCTGCTTGAGACAAACACCGTGACCTATAGCTCGAGCGGCCTACGTGATCTGTAGCGTGTCTCATTTTGATTGTATGTTCGTATGTAACTGTGTCATTGTATGTATGTTCATATGTTCGAGCTACTGTCTGTTCCTTTATGACTGGTAACCGAGATGGTAGTAAAGGAGAATAGAGTTAGCTATCGTCATTAGAAGACCTGTACCTCTTTACCTAAGCCTTATTATCATGTAGAGAGAATAGAATTAGCCATCATCATTGGCAGAAGCGATCAAGCTATCGTCATTAGAAGACTTGTACAATCATACCTGATCTTCACCATGTAAACTCAGAAGAATATATATATATACTTCGTGTTTTTCTACAAGAACATCCTCACCGAATCATCATGAGTTTAACACATCGTCGTCATAAACAAGAAGATAATACCGACTTCGTAAGTGATCTACAAACCCCAAGACACTCCATTGAATATGGAAGTGCAATACCAACCGACTTAGCGTAAGATTATCGCAAGTCTAACATTACCTCATAGGGCGCCTTATTATACAAGGCAAACAGCCCTATATATATATATATATATATATATATATATATATATATATATATATATATATATAATATATATATACATATATATATACTATACATATATATATAAATATATATATATACATATAAATATATGTATATATATATATATATATATGATATATATATATATATACATGTATATACATACATGCATTAAAGCTACAAATGTCCTTTAATATCCAATTCGCTCTACCTTGGAATTAGTATGTTTTTTATATATGTTTACGGAAGGGGGAATATTTATAGTTGATGATGATTTCGTCCTCCCGTGGATTCGAACATATATACAATATAAACACACAGATATATATATATATATATATATATTGTTATGGAAAATAATGTACATAGCCTTCACTCAGCTGTTGAAGGTAGAAGGTGTAATTCACTGTTAACCTGTTCTTCTTAGCAGCCATCCCCTTTAGGGGAAAGTGCTTAATTAAGAAAAAAGAAAAATATACGGTATTGATATTTGTAACATGTATACCTGACAAATTCAGACGCGGTAAAATAACGTGCTTGTTTCAAGGCTTACGGAAGCGCCATGCATAATCGCTAGTCGATACCAGCGATTTCGTATCTCTTCGTTATTTCCCAAAAATCAGTCCTCCGTTTTTCGAACTTTCCCCAAAAAATCTTCGTCCAGCGTTTCATAAGCTTTCGCTCTCCCTCGTTTCCTCCCTCAGGGGCCGAGAGCTGCCTTTTAATATTGAATAATGTTAACAATCTAGACTTGTTTTAACAGTTCAGCTGGTACACAAGGTAGCTAATTAGTTTCAGATATCTTGGTGAGTATTAAAAAAAATGAGCCAGGTAGCTGAGGGCAGATCAGGGAACAGGTACGTTAGGTTAGTCTTGTAGGGGGGAAAATAGAAAATGATTTTGAAATATATATAAGATTTTGTGAGAGCGATTTTATAACGCTTTTATTAGTCGCCTAATAAGGAAGAGGGTTGTTTTTTTTATAAAGACTACGCGTTTTATTAAATGATGGTGGGCGTTATTAGCTTGTTCCAATATTATTTGCCTCGTATGTCTTGTATGTAAATATTTATCAGTTAATCTTGTTTATTTATTTATTTTTTATATTGTCTCTTTCACTTAAATTCACTCCATTGCTTTGAAAGAAAAATTTATATAGTTTTTTTCTATAAAAATATTTACAAATATAAACTATTGTCATTATACAAAATAGTGAAATCATGTATAAACCAAATTTGGCTAAGACAAAATGTCAGTTTTTATTATTTATTTATTTATTTACTTATTATTCATCATTCTCTTCTACACATAAATATATTCATTGCTTCGAGAGTAAAAAATATATAGTTTTTTCTATAAGAATAGTTACAAATAAAAACCAATAAATTGACGTTAAGAAGAGTGAAAATAAAAATAAACCAGATCTGGCTATGACAGAATATTGACGGGATCTGTGAACGGATAATATTTTTACGAAATAGTTATAGGTGATAAGTTAAGTCAATAAAGTTAATTTATAGGAGCTCTCTCTATCTAAAAGTATCGTAGGTTTAAAGAGAAATTCTGATAGATATAAACGATAATTATACCAGAATGTAGTCAGTGATTATAATGAAAATAAGTGTTCGTTACTTTACAAATATACATATGCATGTACATATAAAGCAGCCATGTCATCAGGGAAAAGAGAGAGAGAGAGAGGAGAGAGAGAGAGAGAGAGAGAGAGAGAGAGAGAGAGAGAGAGAGAGAGAGAGAGAGAGAAAATCAACTCTTTAAGACCACTTTATTCCTTCAGACTCATACCTTAACAGACTCAACATACTTGTGAATCAATGTTTACGCAAGAATTGGCATAATTTGCAAATTATTCTTGTCTGCCTTTGCTTTGTGCATATAAGATTATTTTTTTTCTGTGTTCTTTATTTGCCACTATTTGTTCAGTTTATTTGTTCGCAGTTTTTTTTTGGGGTGGGGGCGGTTTACTTTACATATTGTTGTTCAGTCTTGTTCACCAGTTCCATGTTCTGTATTTGTTCATTTTTTTGTCGAGTTAATGCGTTCCATTATTTTCTCTGGTTCAGGGCGATATTTGATACGTTGTTGTTCAGAGTTTGTTCACGAATGTATTAAGTAATTTAAAATGAGAGGTTTCTCTTTGCCAAAGAAACGCGCAACAAAGAAATCACTAAGCTTCACATAGAACAAACGAGGCTGTCTTTGTTCCGATGGGGGCTGGGTTTTCATATTTGGGAACAGTACCGAATTATCATCGTCGTCTGAAGTATATTTCTTTTTATTAATTTTATTATTCATATGAAAAACCAGCCATCAGGATTATGTGATTATCATATCTTCATTATTTTAGTTGGGTTGGAAATCATTTGTTGAAAGATAATAAAAATAAACTTTAGATACAAATCACTATATTCGCCGCCATCTCAAGTCTCCACCAAATGATATGAAAGCAAAAGACGTTAATAAAGAACCCACCTTTCCCTTCCCAGCAAAATTGCATATCAGCGCAGGCAACTGCCAAGATAAACAAACACACAAGCACGCTCGCAAACAAACACACACACACACAAACGCTTACAAAACACACACTCGAACGCACACGACAAACATCACCACCCACTTCTCGAAATCGCTTTGTCTGGTCGTTTTCCCGTCGACAAATGGACGGCCTCCCCACTTATGAAGGCTCATTAAGGCGGTATTCCGCCCGCTAATAAACACATCATGAACGAGCCGTGTCTCTCGTGAGCGGGGATAGAGGGGTTAGCTAGTCCCTAGTGGGTATCGGTCTCGGGAAAGGAGTTGGGAGGGAGGGAGGGGGGTCTAGGGACTCAGGGGGTTGCGTAGGGGTTTGGGGTTCCTGCTACAGGGGCTTAGGGGCCTCTGTGTTACACAGGAAACTTTCAAGTTCCGTTTCCATACAGTTGGTTGTGAAGTATAGCAGCGATCTGGGAGAAATACTGGCCGTTAATTACAGAGGCATCTGGTGTTTGTTGCTGCATGCTGCTGGGAGCTTGCGTCACGTGACACTGTTGCAATGTTGCCAAGTCCTTGTTCCACCATTATTCGCAGTCTGGGAAATTATTCTTCATAATGAAGCATAAACCTCATTGTGTCATGCTGTTGTCATTATTAGAAGTGTCCTGTTTTCTTTTAAGTGCCACGCCCGGGTGTCAGTTCAGTGTTGTCAGTAAAGGAAGGCTTTGATTTCTTGCTTGGCTTTGTTGCTAGGATGATCTGGTAACACTGATGCCAATAGAGTAAATATTCGTCGGAAATTATTGCAGAGTATCGTGGTTACTGAGGAACTATATATTTAATCCTTCCAGCTGAGGTAATGGCCGAAATTATGACAGATATTTTGATGTGAGTATTTGATGTATACGAGTATTGAAGCCTTTAAAATATTAATTAATGGCTCTGGAATTTTGGCCAAAATGAGATCAAGATGTATTTGATGTATACGAGTATTGTAGCCTTTAAAATATTGAATAATGACTACAATTTTCTCCAAAATTAGATCAAATTCACCCATTTAAACTATACGTAAACCAAAATTATTCACACAGGATACAAAAAGAATTACCCCGACAATCATCCCTATCCTTAGGAAAATGATAGAGCAAAAGAAGAAGTAACAAAATGATAGAGCAGAAGAAGAAGCAACACAATTCCCCCACCCCCTCCTCCTCCTCCTCCTCCTCCTCCTCCTTCCCCACAGCCCCAAATATATAATAACGGAAGCAAGGACTCCGAGTGTCGATTGCCCGCCTGCTAATGGAAAAATATGCCCCGTGCTTGAAGGAGAGGCCAAGATGGCGTGAAATCGCGTTTATCAGTCGCGTCAATACGAGGAGTCCAAATTATATTTTTTTGCAGCATGAATGCGAGAGGAGGTTGTGGAGGGGGAGGTGGGGGAGGGAGGAGGTTTTTCACTCTTGAGATGGGTTTGTAAATAAAAATTTTCTTTTTTGGGAGGAGGGAGGAATCTAATGTGATTTATATAGGTTATTTTTTAAAGGGGGCGTGTTGGTGTTTGTGTTTTTTCTTGGGAAGAGAGAGCTATTTAAATAGTGATATTCATTATTTTGATTTTGATTTTCGTGACGTTTTTCAGAAATGGAGCTCTCTCTCTCTCTCTCTCTCTCTCTCTCTCTCTCTCTCTTCTCTCTCTCTCTCTCTCACACACACACACAGTGTGATTACCTTTACCTTGTTGAAATCTCTCTCTCTCTCTCTCTCTCTCTCTCTCTCTCTCTCTCTCTCTCTCTCTCTTGGTTTAGGAAATGGATCCGAGCGCTAGATCCATAACATTTAAGTGCCACCAAAACGAAGGAGCCTAGAGCAGACTTTTCTACCACTTTCTCAAAATCTCTCGTAGGAGGAGAGCGTCGTCTGAGAATGGCACCCGTAAAAAACAACAGCTGTTCTATAGAAGAAGAAGAAGAGTCAAAGGTAAAAGTGAAATGGGAAGGGGGGTGGGGTTTGGGGGGTGGGGGGAGGGGGAGAGGAGGGTGTTCTCTGCTTCTTGTATAGAGGCATTGGTTAATGAACTACAAAATCTCTCCCTCTCTCTCTCTCTCTCATAAACGTCATAAAGCCATCGCATTTTGGCTTCCTCTCTCAGTATAAAGCAATATATTTTCTCTCATCCATTAAGCATTGCATTTGTCTCTCTTACTTTTAAGCCCTGGCATTTGGCCTCTCTCTCTCTCTCTCTCTCAATCTCTCTCTCCTCTCTCTCTCTCTCTCTCTCATTATAAGACCTTGTATTTTGCCCATTTTCCTCTCTCTTTCTTAATTGACCTCTCTCTCACCTACATATCCCTAAGCCATTGTATATTGCCCCTCTCTCTCTCTCTCTCTCCCTCTCCCTCTCTATCAAAAGGATATTGCACAAATAGAGAGTGTACAAAGGTCCTTTACAGCTAGAATAGAAGAAGTTAAGGACCTTGACTACTGGGAAAGACTACAATTCTTAAAATTATATAGTCTAGAAAGGAGAAGAGTACGCTACATGATAAAATTCAGGCATGGAAACAGATAGAAGGAATAGCAGAAAATATCATGGAACTAAAAATATCAGAAGAGCAAGCAGAGGTAGATTAATAGTGCCCAAAACTATACCAGGAAAAATAAGGAAAGCACACAGGACATTAATCCACTACGCAACCAGCATCGATAATGCAGCGTCTATTCAATGCGTTGCCAGCTCATCTGAGGAATATATCAGGAGTGAGCGTAGATGTGTTTAAGAATAAGCTCGACAAATACCTAAGCTGCATCCCAGACCATCCAAGATTGGAAGATGCAAAATATACCGGAAGATGTACTAGCAACTCTCTGGTAGACATTAGAGGTGCCTCACACTGAGGGACCTGGGGCAACCCGAACAAGATGTAAGGTAAGGTAAGGTCTCTCTTTCTCAATTGACCTCTCTCTCACACCTGCATATCCCAAAGCCATTGTATATTGCCTCCTCTCTCTCTCTCTCTCTCTCTCTCTCTCTCTCTTCCCTTCCAGTCCATGACAAACTGCCAAACTTGCGTGGTTGTATTTACAACCCAGCGCCTTAAAACTGAATGGAAATTATCCCCAAACGCGAGAACACCACTTCCGGTGCGCAGGCGCGCGCTCGCTTTGTTTTTGTCGGGGGCGATTT
Organism: Macrobrachium nipponense; assembly: GCF_015104395.2. Lineage (NCBI taxonomy): Eukaryota > Metazoa > Arthropoda > Malacostraca > Decapoda > Palaemonidae > Macrobrachium > Macrobrachium nipponense. Next base: position 62,656,939 of record NC_087220.1, read on the forward strand.
CATTGTCCCGTTTTCTGAAAGGAAAGTCAAGGCTCAATTAGGCTCGGTTTTTGGTGAGGTGGTGTTGGAGGTGGAGGTGGGTTTGGTTAAATGAAAAGGGGGGGGGGGGAGGTTCTAGTCTCATTTATTTTGGTTGGTGATTGAATTATTTTATTTATTTTGGTTAGTTTTAAATTATTCTATATTTTAATTTGCGTAATATCTGTAAAATTATTTGTAAGCTCACATAAATAGATTACATGTATATATATATATATATATATATATATATATATATATATATATATATATATATATAGAGAGAGAGAGAGAGAGAGAGAGAGAGAGAGAGAGAGAGAGAGAGGAGAGAGAGAGAGAGAGAGAGTTTTAATCGTGTACTTTTACCAGCGTCTCTGTATTCAGTAATATCAATAATGTCATTTAGGAGTCTCCTCTCTTGGCCATCCAGAACCCAAGACAGAGAAAGGAACTTTTGCCTCTCTCTCTCTCTCTCTCTCTCTCTCTCTCTCTCTCTCTCTCTCTCTCTCTCTCTCTCTTTGAAAAAGGGAGGAGGAAGTTCCCCCCATCCTCATAGAGAGAAAAACATTAGGTCGTAAATTTTGAACTCCCCCTCCCTCTCTCCCTCCCCCTATTCCACTTCAGTCTCTATTTCCCCCACCCATCTAACACTCCTCCTACCTCACTCATAGGAGGGTCCTCTGGCCCCTCTTCCCCCTTTTACCGATGATTTAAATGCCAAGTTTAAATCCCTCTTTTTCCCTGCTGGGGAGGAGGTGAGGGTAAGAGGCACCATCTCTTGCTATATAGTTTCCCCGTAATCATCTTTCGTTTTCTTCCATATTTTCCGTTTTCATTTTGCCATTTAGGAGCATTATCACCATTATATTTAACTCTCTCTCTCTCTCTCTCTCTCTCTCTCTCTCTCTCTCTCTCTCTCTCTCTCTTCATAATCCTTTAAGCACCTCTTTATAACGTTCAAAATTACCGCAAGGTCTTTTTGGCCTTATTTGCAGATGCCCTTCCCGTCGGCCTACAGAAGGAAATAGACAAGTTAGATAACCATTTTTCTCTGCTATTAATTTGCCTAATTACCAGACGGGTGAAGCTGTTTCTCCCTGAGAGAGAGAGAGAGAGAGAGAGAGAGAGAGAGAGAGAGAGAGAGAGAGAGAAGACGAAAAACAGTAATACCTGCATCTGAAAGTTTTATTGTAAAGTGTAACGAGTGAGTTTTTATTTTATTGTTTATTTTTTTGTACATTTTACGTTAATTTTTCCTATTAAATGAATTTATGTTTGTGTTCTGTTACACACAATTATTCTTACTTTCTGTCCTATATTCTCACTTCCTGTGATAATGTATTCATACAAAAATAAATAAATAACACTCTATTATCCGAGATATACTTTCGACCAGTGATGCCAACCCCTGTAACCCCACGCCCCTACAGGAGACGAGAAATTACCCAACATTCTGCGTTTATGATAATAAATAAATCTTCAGATTATGTTTATATACGATATCATGAATACTAATAAGCATATTGATTTAAACCTACCTTGTTATAATTACCCTACACTTGAAAATATTGCCCTGCTGTCTTAAGATTTTGCCCAGATTACCCCACGCGTAGGGCAGTTACCCTACAGTTGGCAACACTGCTTTCGACACCATCCGCATACGAGCAAAGGTCACGAGAACGACTTATATTTTTGTAGGGGTGGACGACTTGACTTGATTTTTCCAGCCCTTTATTTTTTCCCCCTCCATCGTGTTTGCCGCCGGGTCCTCCTCGCCCCCGTAATGTGGAGTTGATGGGAAATGAATTAAGCTCATGATGTATCATCTGTTAAGCGGAATCTCGGAGTGGGGGAAAAAAACCACGGGAAAAAAAGACACAGACCTCACTGACTTCAAATTTTTGGGAGAAAAAAGTCTTGGGAGGGAAAAAAGAGAAGGAAGACGTCCCTTTTGCCAGATTGCTTAGACGACCAAAAGACGGCAAAGTGATATGATAAGAGCAAAAATAATAGTGGTAAAAAGAAGAGGAGGCGAAAAAAAACCCCCAAAGTTTTATCCTCCCCGTTTTAGTGAACGGAAGGAAGGGACAACTCCGTTATAGTGAACTGGAGTGATGATGTAATCTGTGTGATATTTGAGGAAATGTTATTACAATAATCATCGTAATATAATATATATATATATATATATATATATATATATATATATATATATATATATATATAATATATTGTTGAATTTGACTATATTTTCATGAGCTGAGGATTATATTCATATACGTTTCAGTTTATGAATTAATATTGCTATTTATTATTTAAATATATGATTTTAAACTAGACTAATCTACAAGGACTCAAATTACGGAGTATATATGTATTTTAATAAATAATAATTTTTTTGACTAAGATATAACAGAAGTATAACAGAAAGTTTGAATAACTTTAGATACTTTATTCGGTAATTATATATATATATATATATATATATATATATATATATATATATAGAGAGAGAGAGAGAGAGATGAGAGAGAGAGAGAGAGAGAGAGAGAGAGAGAGAGAGAGAATCACCACGTATCATCATCGTTAAAATGATATTGCGATAGCAAGGGCATTTCGAAACGAGAGAGAGAGAGAGAGAGAGAGAGAGAGAGAGAGAGAGAGAGAGAGAGTACATGCACTATTCCGCCGGACACGAGCCTTTATTTGCTCTGTAAACCAAGAGCCAATTCTCTCTCACTGTCCAATAACATTTTTATATCGCAATGATTACGTAACCTGCAACGCATCTGTTCTACTTGTGTGTTAGACTTGGAATAAGTATTTTATGTATACTCCATCCAAATTAAAAGAATATATCATAAGTTTTTCATTTTAATCATATATTTTCTGCTGATTATGTTTTGTTTTTATTTTGATTTTTTAGGCTATTAAAGATATTGGGCTAACAGAAGAATCTCTGGTTTTTTTCATGTCTGTGATGTGAGGGGATATTTTTATTATGCCTCTCTCTCTCTCTCTCTCTCTCTCTCTCTCTCTCTCTCTCTCTCTCTCTCTCTCGTGTATTTAGAATCTATTTTAAGTAACAGAAGAATACTCAGACAGTTTTTCATATTGGTGAATAGCCTTCATCCTGAGTGTTGTTATTATTATTATATTATTATTATCATTATTATTATTATTATTATCATTATTATTATTATTATTATTATTATTATTATCATCTTCTTTCATATTTCTCTAAGTACTGCCATTGTTACATAATTTATCGTTTCTATGGAGAGAGAGAGAGAGAGAGAGAGAGAGAGAGAGAGAGAGAGAGAGAGAGAGACCACTTACAGGACGCCCATTATTCTGAGATAAGGAAGCAAGCAGGAAGTAGCATCGACAACGATATACCTCCTACTCTTACTCCTCAACCCTCTCCTCCTCCTCCTCCTCTCCTCTACTCCTTCCTCTCTTCCTCCTCAACCCACGGCTGTTTCAGAAAACAGACGGTCGAAGAATTAGCAAAAAAACGCGGACTCTCTCTCTCTCTCTCTCTCTCTCTCTCTCTCTCTCTCTCTCTCTCTCTCTCTCTCTCTCTCAAGGAAGACATATTGCTTTCTGGACGATTTTTCGCTCTCTCGGAAGTCTCGGTCTATTTAGAAGATCGGTGACGCCAACTTCGCTCGGGTGAAAGGAGTTGGTGACTTGATTTTATATTTATGCAAATTCTTGGTGTTTCTTTACCTTTATATATCTGCGTTCTTCTGTATTTATGTGTAGATATAACATACGTTTCATCATGAACTTCATCTCGGGTTTCAATCGATATTGACAAAGGTATCGAGTGATTCGTCTGTGGCACTTTTGGTTGGAATTCACGCTCCCTAAGAAATGATGAAATATTATTGGAACCTCGGCGATCTGTGGATGATCACGCTGGTCTTTTTCTCTCTCTGAAAAACACCTTCCCCTACGATCTTAACCGTACTCTCTCTCTCTCTCTCCTCTCTCTCTCTCTCTCTCTCTCTTCTGCGGTTTTGCTGCCAGGCGTCTCTCATCATAGCTGAAGCATGAAGAGTGTTTTTTGATACAGGTTTTTTTCTGTGTTCGCTTAATTGGCAAAACTTTAAGGTTTTAAGAGGATTCTGGTAATGGCGGTATATTCTCTTTTTTTATTTGGGGGGGGGGGTGGGGGGGGGGGGGGGAGGGGGGGGGGGGAATTGGATGTGGTTTAATAGAAACAGTGATGATGGTAGTGATTTAGGATCTGGTGATCGTTATTTTTTAATTACATTTGATCAGTGTGTATAATTGTTATCATTAAAGTACAACTGATAGTAATAATGGTGAGGGTTTACTAATACTGCTATAATAGTAATGTAAATAATTAATATTATTATTATTGTTGTTGTTAATGATAACATAGGTAAGAAGCAGACCGTCTCATAAGCCTGTCTTGTTAAGAAATGACGGCTGCGTCGTGCGAATTGATCTTATCTTTTGAGTTTTCTCAGTTTATCGGATAATTCGCTTCTCTTGCAAGTTAATTGGTCAAAGAATGGCTAATGTTCGCATTTTGGCGAATATAGACAGCGTTCATTCAGCAGTTGTATTCTTTGTAGAATTGAGGGGTAGTGACAACTAGTGTAGTAGGTCAGTAGAGTTTCTGGCTGATTCTTGTCGTTGGTCGTCTTCTGGACGGGTGGGATGAATCTGAAGACACGGGGCTGCCATCCTTTTTAACAAAATAATAATAATAATAATAATAATAATAATAATAATAATAATAATAATAATAATAATCAATCAATAATAATAATAATAATAATAAAAGTGAGACGATCCACATTATTTTAGAAGTAATAATAATAATTTTGAAGACGATGGTAATAATAATAATAATAATAATAATAATAGTAATAATAATAATAGGCTGTAAGAAGACATTTATTAATACAGTTTTTATTAAAAGTAATAGCTATTTCAGCAGCGTTTATTTTGTATAGAAAACTTGTGTACAAAATAAAAGCGGCTGAAATAGTCATCATCATAATAATAATAATAATAATAATAATAATAATAATAATAATAATAATAATAATGAACTAAGGCACCTCCGCAACGAGGCTATAATATTGACAATTAAAATCCACAGTAGCTTTGTACAAACATATATTTTTAACACTACTATGGCTTTTAATTGTCAATAATAATAATAATAATAATAATAATAATAATAATAATAATAATTTAACTCTTAATTGAAAAACTTGAAAATTTCAAGCACGTAGAGAGACCGCAAACCAAGTCACAGCACTCATGACCCGGGACGAATGTAGGTCACATTAACTCGTATCAGCCCACGTCGTATGACCTCGGTGTACTTGTATGAAACCAAACCCCGCCCCCCATTTCCCCGATGCTTTTATTCCCTCCCTTTTACCCTCCTTCTTCTTCCATTCATCCCTTTCCCATGTGGGAAGGGGGAGTGTGAGTGGATGGCCTTTTACTGGGGATCCCCCACTTTTCCCTACCTTTATCCTCCCCCTCCCCTTCCCTATGTGGGAAGGGGGAGTGAGAGGGGATGGCCTTTTACTGGTCCTCATTAATTTGGGTTTTATGGTCTGCATACGAGCGGTGCATGACACAGGCAGGTTCTGTGTGTTCTTGTGTGTTTGTGTGTATGTACGTAAAAAGCATCTTGCATCGAACTTCGGAAAAAATTTCATTTAAATATAAACTAAAAGGAACGCCTTTCTCTTTTATTCTACTGGAATTTGCAGAAGACTTCGGTTTTCGACTTATCGCTTGGCCACATCAGACCTCACAGACTCTTTCCGCGAGATAAAGACGCCACCCCCCCCAAATTTTTTTTGGGGGGTTTTTTTTTTGTTTTTTTTTTTTTTTTTTTTTTTTTGTGTGAATTTTTATCCTTTTAATACCGAGGGCCGGTGTCGTTTGACCTGAAGAACATAAATATGGAATTAAAAGTTATGGAATTAAAGTTTTCGAAGGCAGATAAGTATTAATCTTGTTTTTTTTTTTTTTTTTTTTTTTTTTTTTTTGTATTTGAAGATGGTTGGGCTGGCTCTTCGGCTCTCTCTCTTCCCTCTCTCTCTCTCTCTCTCATCTCTCTCTCTCTCTCTATATTATATAAGTCTATATATAGTATATATTATATATATACTCTTGTGCGTGGTGTGTATTGCATTATAATATATTATATATAATATAATTTTAGTATATATATATAATATATATATATTTTATATATATATATATAATATATATAATATATATATTATATATATATATAGTTTATAATAGAGATTTCAAATATGGGTTTAGTGATATTTGCTCTCTCTCTCTCTCTCTCTCTCCTCCTCTCTCTCTATCCTTGTGTGGGGCGTGTGTGTATGCCATTATATATAGTAAATATAGTATATATTATATTATAGTATAATAATATAATATATATATATATTATATATATATACACGACACAAGAAGAGAACGAGACAGAACAGACAGAACAGAGACAGGATATATCACTGCAACCCAACCTTTGGAAAGCGTAATTACCTAAAAACAAAAAGAAAAAAGCATGTAACTGAATGAAATTCGAGGGGCTAAGTCGGCGTCGGGTGGGTTCGAAATGAGGCCGCCCACGTAATGGGAGCGTACCCGGCCGGATTGTGGGTCTTTTAGGGCCGGGGGTGGGGGTGGGAGGGGGGAGGGGGGGCCTTTTGCGAAGGTTTTACCCTTCTAATCCGACCCACCCCCTAACCCAATTCCCCCCTTCCCCCCTTCCCCCCATCCCCCGAGTATCTAGGCGACCTGGTTTTGTTAGGGCCGTCGTAGTAAGTCGAATTGTTGGATTTTGGAAGTTTTGTGTTTGTTTGTGTGTGTTTGTTTGTTTGTTTCTTTGTTTATGTTAGTGCGTTGTTGGTTTGTTGTTTTTACATTTTTGGTAGGGGTAATGGCTGTTTCTCGTTGTAGTTTTTTGTTTGTTGTTTTCTATACCTCCATTTTTGGTAGGGAGGTATGTTGTTTCTAGTTTTTGTTAGCTTTTGTTTTTGCTTAGGCTAAACACTGATTTTGTTTGATTTATGTCTTTGGTGAATGAATGTGAATTATTATTTTTTTTTTTTTTTTTTGTTTTTTTTTTTTTTTTTTTTTTTTTTTTTTTTTGGCTCTATCCACAGTCCCTCCAATTCTACTGGGCTGGTATTTATAAGTGTGGGGTTCCTCGGTTGGGCATCCTGGCCTCCTTAGGAGTTCCACATTCACTTTTTCTTACTATGGTGTGGCCGTTTACTAGGATCACACTCTTCTGCATGGAGGCCCGGAGCTACTTCAGCCTCTAGTTTTTTCCAGATTCCTTTTTCAGGGATTCTTGGGATCGTGCCTAGTGGCTCCTATGATTGATGGGTTAGCGGATTTTCCAGCTGGCATATCCCATATGCCTTCTTATTTCTTTTTATTTTGCAGATCTTGATACTTGTGCCATTTTTTTATTTCCCTCTCGTTTCTGCTTCAACTCCTGGTGTCCCGTCCATGGTCTTGCGACCATCAATGCAGATGATACTTTCTTCTTGACTTTGTCAATCAACGTCAGCGTCTGTCTGTTTGGCATCGTATCACCCTCCTATCCGTTCTGATACCATAGTTCCCGCAGATGGATCTTTGGCCTGCCTCGATTTTTCTGTTTTCTATCACTCCGGCTTCAGCTTGGTGCTCGTACCACTTATTACTGCAAGGTAGGCTGATTTTTGTTTGGGCTTGCCAGGGTCCGCAGTGGCGGGCTTTTGCCAGCTGAAGTCATGCCTCTTTTTGTACTGGGTTCTGTGCAAGTGCCGGGGGCATTCACTTGGCTATGGTTGGTTTATTGGTTTCATTTTTCGTATTGCAGCTTTCCTTTCCATAAAATATGGGAGGATGTGTTATTTTCCGTCTATCATAGCTTTGAAGCATATCTGGTTCGTTAGGGCCTGATCTTGTGGGGCCAGCTGTTATCATTTCCTTGTCAGTTTTCCTTCTTTAGCTCTCCGCCCTCTGTAGCCATTGCCAATTGTCCTGCGCTGGCTAGTTCTTTAGTCTGTCTCATGTATTGTCCGGGCTTGGCTTTGTTTGTTGGCCAGTCCTCTGGCTTATCTTTCTGTCCTTTCTCCGTGTCTTCTGTTATTTTAGTTCTGGGTCTTTTCGTCTACTTTTAATTGAGTCCTTCTTTCCCCATGTCCACTCTTTAAGCCACACACTCGTCTTCACTGGTTTTTCCAGTATAATTGCACCCCCAGTGCTCTGTTTTCGATGTTTGAACGGTCAGTCCTCTATACTTAGGTTAGTTTTTCCTCTCCCTCCTTCCTTTCGTGTTTATGTTATATCCTGTCCGTAAATTTGGCTCTTGGGATGTAGTGCTTTGGTGTATTGTTCCATTTGTTTGCCTTGGTTTTCTGATCTATGCTGCGGAGTTCTGGGCCTTCGTCCATTCCCACTATTCCGCTGTCGGCTGTCTCTGATTACTGGTGCACTTGCCCGGCATGTTTTGTTTAATGGCTTTTTATCATTATTTCCGGCGGCGTTGAGTTTTGTGACTTGAGTATCGGGCCTTGAGTCTCTGCATATATTCTTTCCTGATCGTGTGCCTTCATCTCTTGGGTGTTTTTATATCTCCTCCTTCCGCTTATTCCCAGGTATTTTGGTCTCCTGTTCTCATCTATGTGGTTTTGATGTTGCTCCCATCTGGTAGCTTTATCCCTTCAGTTCTCGTTACTTTGCCCTTTTTGTATGTTGACCTTGAAGGGCGGCATTTTTTCTATTTCCTCAAACTCCGCATCCTGATCGTGCCGCCCAGATATACAATCCGTTACAGTCCGCTGGATTAGGGTATCATATTTCCTTGATGCTCTTTCCGCCATATGGCAGCTTGATATGTCGTCCGCATGAATCCATCAAGATGGTTGATTTTTTCTTTGGTTTGCCTGTCTTTTCTTGAGTTGGTACCCGGCATGCCCATCTTCTGTAGTAACTTTTGTCATGGGAATCAATGGCTACTACGAAGAGTATGGTGGGAGCAAGTGAGTCGCCCTGGAATATCCCTCTCCTTGTATTTAACCTTCTGGGCTAGTTCTTTTTGTTTCCACGGGGGAAGGACTTTGTAAAGATATTGTAATCCGGGTGCAGGTTTGCGCATGTATTTTTGAGGAAGTCTGATGGATGATTTTCCTCCTGCCCCGCCCCATATATTTTCAGGGCATTCTATTAGCCTCATGTGTGTGGTATCATGTCGAAGGTCTTTCTTATCGTCTAATCCATGCCATGCTTAGGTTGGTTTTGTTTTTCCTTCTCCTATCTGTTTCTTCATTACCGCATTTTGGTCTATCAGGAGTGCTTGGGTCGTTTTGTGGGCCCCTCTACACTTCCTTATCTGCAGCCTTTCTGTTGGTGGGGGATTGGTGTTTGTCCTCCTCTAGGAGTAGTTGTATAGCCTTTGCACCTGATGATACCTGTTAGTAACTCCACATTATTGGTGTTAGGCAGGTTGATAGGGCCTAGTAGTTACTGGCTAATTTCCCATTTCCCTTTACTCCTTGTTCTTTTTTGGTAGTACTAAGGATTTGTTCTTCCTGTTGGTCGTCCATTTTTCGGTGGGCTTTGTGATTTGAGATACAATGCTGGAGTTTGGTTCTGCTATTCGTGGGTGTATGGGCCCTTGAAGTTTTTGAGGGGCCAGTAGTCCATGGACGTTCATCGGGGACCGCCTGGGGGCTTTCCAGTTAGTTGGCTATTTTCTTGTTCTTTAGTTGGTGTCTGACTGTGTTCTGTCGTGATGTCTGTTAATCTTTGTTTTATTCTCCCCTCGGCTTGTTTCTTCTTCCTTTGAGCTTCCTGGAAGCCATGTTGGCATGTTTTTGTTGTGTGATACCGGATTGGCTCCATATGTTTTCCCCGTCGCAGTGTTCTTAGCTTGATTCGGCTTCAGGAATTTCTGGGTTGGTTTGTCTTGCCCCGCCATCTTAGTTGGCTGGTATGAGTCGTTTTCTGGTTGGTTGCCGCGAATAGTTTTGTTCTGTTTGGAGTAATCCCCCCCCCCCCCCTTTTTTTTGTTTTTTTTTTTGAAAAAAAAAAAAAAAAAAATTTTCCTTTTCATGTACCGGTTTTTTTTTTTGGATCTTGTGTGCTTTGGTTGGCCGCCTTTAAGCCTCTGTTTTACATCTTACTATTTGTGTTGTTTTCGTCCCCCTCCTCCTGTTAACTTTGTATTTCCTCGTTGAGTTCCTCCCCGGGCTTGTTTTTCATTGGCTTCGTTAGCCTTTTTTTCTGCCAATCTCTTTCATGTTTACTCGCAAGTCAGATCTCATCACCATGATTTGCTTTTCCAGGCGCCTTTTCCGCAAGGAGGTTGGCTGTTTTTGGTTTTCTGGTTGGGTTTGGTTGTGACGGTTGGTGTTGGGTTGTTCGAATCCCGCCATCTCAGTTTCTGCTACTAATGCTTGCTCCTGCATATGTTCAAGTTTTTTATTTTGTTTCCTGGTGACTGGCTGGTGGTGGGTAATTAGGGCCCATTATTTCATTGACCTCACTTTTTTTGTTTTCGACCTTCCCACCTTAATTTCTTGGTGTTGTAGGGCCTTTCATGGAGGGGAATTCTTTGTTTCTCTCTGTATCTGGCTCCATCCATTGTCTAATCTTTTCTACCCGCATTATCCGTCCTCTCTGTTACTTTCGTCGGTGTTTCTTCGGGTTGTGTCGTTGTTTGATACCTTCATCCTCCCTGTCCGTCTTCTGTGGTCATCGTTCTCTCAGTTCGTCTTCGTGTAAATTCTTATTATTTATTAGTTATTATTATTATTATTATTAGTTTATTGATTATTATTTTATTAGATTATTATTATTCGTTGGTCAAGATTCATTCTTAACATGATTATTCATCTTAATTTAATTAATTATTAACTATTAAAAACTAACTTTTCTTGCTGGTTGTGATTCTTTTCAAAAATAAATTTCGTGTCGTTAAATTTAATCGGCCAAAAGAAAATGAAGTGCAGTTAATTATTCAAAATAAATCATGTACTTTTAGTTATTACAAATAATCTTAATATTGTTTTACTAATTACATGTTATATTATCATGCGATTTTCAGTATTGTGAATTTTATCCTTTTCTTGACTTTTATTTGAATGAATTTGAGAAATATTTTCCTCGTAATAGTTTGTATCAAATTTATCTTGTTTGGGTATGGCCAGTCTTTGGTTAGGTGACCATCCTCGAGTACTTGAAGCCTATAATAGCGTTATGAACTTAAACTCACCGAATGACGTCATCGGTTATTTATACTCAAGCTGATGGATGACTGTGCAGTAGAGATGCGTTCTGGAGATTAATTACTTAAATACATATATACTTTATTACTTAAATAATTTGATACTTTATTACTTTATTACTTACATACATACTTTAAAACTTACATTCTTTAATACTTAATTAGTTATATACATAAATACTTACATATTTAAAACGTACTTACTCACATACTTTAATACTTGAATACTTAAAACTTACATACTTAAATACTTGACTGCTTACATACCTACTTTAATACTTACTACTTATATATACTTGCATACTTGAATACTTCATTATTACTTGAACACTTAAAAACTTACATACTTAAATACTTGCATACTTACACACGTAAATAATTAAACACTTCAACACATACATACTTACATGCTTAAATATTTTACCATTCATACTAACAAACTTTAACACTTGAAAACTCAAATACTTAAACACATACATACTTACTTACTTAAAGATTTAAATAATCACATACTCGAATACTTAAAGACTTACATAACCAAATACTGAAATACCTACATACACTTAAATGCTTTCATTTTTAGATACTTTAAAAATGTGTCAGCATCATTTATTATCGAGATGAAGTGATTTTGACTCCATATTTTTTTTTATTCAGGCGTTGATGAATGATTGTCTATTTTTAGGTGACAATGGTTTGTGTAGGGCTCGATTAGTGAATCTCTCTCTCTACTCTCCTCTCTCCCATGCGATCGGGTTCGTCATCTCTCTTCATCTCATCTCTCTCTCCTCTCTCTCACACACACACACGACACACATACACACACCAATCCAACTGCTATAACTCAAGCAACATGTAGGCTTCAAATATAAACCCCGCCCTTTTTTTTAATACCGGCAAGCTACAAAAAAAATGAAATTTAAAAAAAATAATTTCAATTCTCAAGCAACTCAAAAGTAAACCTTCTAAATGCGCACAAACATCTTCGATAACTCACTGGAATAATCAACTTATCTATCTATTCGACAATTCCCTTAAGCGGCTTCTCCGTTTGGGCGCTCGGTAACTCTTGAGCACGTCGTCCACTCCGGAAACCCTAAGCGAGAAATCCAAGTTGGCAACACTTGTGCAAGCACTTTCGTTTCCCTCTCAAGCGCACTTTTTCACTCAACTTTTTCTCGAGGGCATAACCACTTGGATTTATGGGCTGAGTTTATATAAAGTTTAGTGGGAACTACATTTCGGGGGGGGGGGGGGGGTTGGGTTTTTTTTTTTTTTTTTCATGGACGAATTTTGTGGGGTGTTTATTCACGTCAACTTTGGGTCCGGGTTTTTATGTCTGGTCTGTGTGGGTGTGGTTTGTTGTTTGTATTGGTTTTGGCTTTTTGCTTTGGGTGTATGTATAAGGCTTTGGTTTTGTATGATATACAAATGCAATCGTATTAGCCAGGTTTAAATCCAAAAGCGTTTTTTATTATTATTATTATTATTAATTGAATTTATTATTATTATTATTATTATTATTATTATTATTATTATTATTATTTTAAGTATTTAAAAAAATTATTTTAAAAAAACAGCTCATCACCGCATAGATGCATTAACTCCGGAGGACATTTTAATTCAACCGAGACATTTTAAATTTGCAGAAAGAGAGAGGGAGGAAAGAGAGAGAGATTGTCAGCCTGCCACCGCTCAGCCCCAGCCTCTCCTACTTAAAGTCGTGTTATCCTTGATAATAGATGCTGGATGAAACTGTTGTGATTTTAGAGCAGAATTACCCTCCTCTCTGCTCTCTCTCTCTCCTCTCGCTCCTCGGAAGTCATCTCCATCTCTCTCCAATCTTTTTGTTCGTCTGCGTCCTCTACCTCTTACCAAATTCCCCGACCACTGTACTCTCCTTCAGTCCATGGGGGGTAATCCTCCCCCTCGTCCCTCTGCTTAAACCCTCTTCCAAAGTACCTTTTCACTGTCCGAAAATTCATGGCGTTGTTGTCGTGAATTGTTCTTCACTTCTTTTTACTTTGACTCCTCTTCGCTGATTCCCCAATCCTTTCCCACTTCCCTTTAGCAACCCTCTCTTTTGATGTCTCTCTTCTCGGTCCTCCCTCCTTTCTCCAATCCTGCCATCAAACGTTCATCCTAACCTCATGTGCCCTTCCTCCTGTGCATCCCCGACCCACTTTCCCTCTCTCCTCGCTTAAACTCCGCCCCCCCCCTCCTTCCTCCCGTCCTGTTGTCCACCAACTTCTCTCCCCTTTCCTCCTCTCACCTTTCGCTCTCTCCTCTCATGCCAATTTTATTTTTAGTTTTCGTCAAGGGCGATCTTAAACCGTTGCTTTACATTATCGGCATGTAAAAACAAACGGCTTAGTAATTCTAATGTCCTATTGTTTAAAATCCATGCTTTAAAATTCGAAGTTTTAATTTTAAACTTGTTATTTGAAAATTTCAATGGCGTTGTGAAAGTTGAATGTTCCTTTTGGTCCACCGTTCTTTTTATTTGACTGTTGTTTCGTTCTGATTAACTTTCATTAATTTAGCTTTGCGTTTTTGTTTTCTTTGATTGCTAGATTTAACGGTATGCGTATGCTGTCTCAATTCCTTAAAGTAATTTTGTTTCCATTCATTTGTTTCCCCCCCATTTTTGCTCCTTTTTAAATTTTAATGTCAAAGAGACTTTTTTTTAAGTTAAATGGCCTTTGAGAATTAAAACTTCTCCTTAAATGATAAATTGGTTTGCTCAAATTTGAATTTATGCAACTTTTACAATAACTTTATTTACTATAAATTAATGCATTTTATTAAGTGAACAATCCATTCGTTGCCAATCAATACGGTTAAGAAACCAGGATGTCAATTCGTATGGGGGCGCTTATTTGTTTAAAACGCTTTGCTTTGAGTTTTACCGTAACCCAAATTATTTGTTTTAAAATAACTGGAAAAAATTATCCTTTTTGGTCCACCGTTCATATTTTTGTTGTTATAAATATAATTACTATTCAATTTGTTTAGCTATTGGAAAATTTTAGCTATGTTATATATCTAATTGATAAAAATTTTGTCAAATTATTTCTTTATTTTTCCTTTTTTTTTCTTTTTATTTTGTTTGACCAAATCAGGGTTTTTAAATTCTGGCCTTTTAGGGAATTATTCTGTGAATTTCTTGGCTTTTTCAATTTGAATTGTGTGCTTTATAATTCTGATGTTCTGATGCTTAAGTTTTCATGTTGTTCTGATTGGATTCATTTGCCAATCAATCTTCGCTGTTTCCTGTTAGGAATGGGCCTGTTTTGTTTTCCCTTGGGGATGAACTAAAAATAGCTGAAAAATGCTGTTTGGCATTCTGATGGCATAATCAAATGTTTATACGAAAATAAGTTTTTTTTATTATCTAAGATGTGTAAACTGATTATCCTTTTTTTTCATTTTGGCTTTTGTGGATTTCTGTTTTGGGTTTTTATCCTGTCCACTGGCATTTGCCTCCGCCAATAATATCTTGTGTATGCCATATCTAATGGCACGCAGGCGTTCTCTGATTCATTATGACGTTCATTAGGTTTCTCGGAGTGGCTTTCTGAAGAATATGCGTTGCCCCAAATCACGCGGTTTGTGCTGAGGGTCCTAGTCTCTCTCTTCTCTCTCTTCTCACTCATCTCTCTCTCTTCTCTCTCTCTATATATATATATATATATATTATAATATATATAATATATTATATATATATATATATATAATATATATATATATATATAGGTAGACTATTTTTACGCGGAATATCTCAGTTGTAAAATTAAATTAATCAAGCCTTTTTAGCAACTATGACGTTTAGTTGAAAGTATCCGGGCCAACTAGCCTTGTGTCTTATTCAATCAAACATGGCTCCCAAAACATGATATTAATAAGTAATGCTTATTGTACGTGTTATGTATATTAAAATGTATTTGCATTTTAATATGTAACTTCACATAGCATATAGATACAACCTGCAGCCCAACTTTCTGTATAATAAGTAAAACGAGGAACAGGAACCTTCTTCTTTATTTATAGGTATAACACTCCATATTCTGGCCATTAAAGCCCTGTATGACCAGGAGGCGTGTTTTTACCCAGGTTTTGATTGAATTTCAATTAATCTCCAGGTGGCGGAAATGAGGACGAACATGTAGTCGGGTTGCCCCTTTTGTTCCCCATTACCCCGCCCCTTATCGGGGTTTGCCATATGGCTTTTTTTTTTTTTCCATTTTTAATGTTTCCGCCAGAAGGAGAATCTAAGCACCATTTCTTTTAATCCAAATAAATTTCTTTCAGACCCACCATCACAAGACACGTTGAATCTGAACATTTATTCACACACACACAGACCCACAGCACAACCACACATATCTATATATTCATTTACACATTTCAGCTATTTCACAAAGCCACACTCACATACATTTCACCCATTTTATTTGGCAAATTTGCACAAATACTTACAGACCGACTAACACACAAACACTCGGGCCAAATCTAAAACAAATTTCTTTGCACAAATTTAGTTGCAAGAAACTAGAGTTTACAGACTTACGGGGGTCCTCTCCCCACGACACCTGCAGCAACACACACACACAAAGCTACATATTTATTTACACATCCACATTTACAGACGCAGCCCCCCCCCCTCCCCCCCCCGATAACCACACATCCAAATCAAACATTTTTTATTTTTACGCCAAGCAATTAACTCATAGACCAAATCATGGCCACCTAAGCTAATATACTATCATAGAACACAAATCACCATCACCTCCTCCTCCTCCTCCTCCTCCTCCTACCCCTGCTCCTTCCTCCTCCTCCTCCTTCCTTGCCCTCCTCCTCCTCCTCCGCTCCTCCTCCTCCTCCTCGAAACCATCTTCTTCTTCTTCCAGCACTCTCAAGAGATAAAGAATAGGCATCTTGTCCCTTTTTCTTTCTTATGAATACAAAGTACGTCCACATACATACACGTTCGCTTCAAGATTTGAGCGAAAAGCGCTCGTGATACCAATAAGTGCTCTTGATAAGCGGGCAGATTCCCTGGTCCTGGCTCTGCTTGGGCCCGGGTAGCTTTCCCTTTCTTTCTTCTCTTACGTTTTTCATCTCGAGTGGTTTTGTTTTTCTTAATTTTTTAATTTTTTTTTATTTATTACGGTTTGATTATGGGTTTTCAGCTTGTTTTCGCATTTTATTGTGTTGTGTTTATGTTTGTTTGTTTTGATTTTACATTTGAGTTTACATATTTTCTTTTACCATTTGTTTTAGTTAAATTCTTTGTGTTATATATATATATATATATATATATATATATATATATATATAATATATATATTACACATACCTATATTTATTTTATAAACTTGTATGTCATATTCATATATATAGATAGATATATATATATATATTATATATATATATACATACTATATTTTTTTTATAAATTTTAATAAATGGTATGTCATATTTCATATATATATATATATATATATATATATATATAATATATATATGTATATATATATATAATCTGTTTTGGATCCACCACTTAAATATCCTCATCTGATATCATGGAAAGTAATCCTGTTTCGTGATAGGCGGAAACACATGCTTCTAAAGTCTTCCAACCAATCACAAGCTTGATACAATCGTCAGGGATATCGGATGTGGAAATTTACAGTCAGCTAGAAAAAAAAAACTAAAATATTAGTAAAGTCACCCAAAAATTAGTCTAACTCAGATACATTTTTTAAACCATAGCATCTGTGATCTCAGTTGTTTATTTTTGCCGTCAGCTAAAACAAATGACTAAAATTACAAAGCAAATCTCAGATTAGAATATATCAGAAACAATACCACCTGTAATATCAGTTGTGAAATTTTAAAACAGACCAAAATGTTATTAGTTACCTAAAAAGTATGACAAAAAAAATGTAAAATTGTGGAACCTTTCCAGCGAAGCACCATCCTCATCTTTGTCATCTCCTTTACCCACAGAGCCACAGCATCCATGGCATGGGAGAGGAAGACCGCCACAACCGCCCCCATCAGGAGATGGGGCAGCTCTCCTTCGAGGAGAAAAAGTTCCTGCTCTCCGTCGAGAGGGGGATGTCGCTGGTGTGCGCAGGTGAGTACTGCTAGGTGTTGTTGTTGTTTTGTTCTGATATGGGGGGGGGGGGGGGGGTGGGGGGGGGGGGGGGGGAGGGGGGGGGGGGGGGAGTTTAAAGTTTTTAAAATGTTTAGTGTTTTTTGTTTTTTTTTTTCTTTATTTGGGGGGGGGGGTTAGATTGTGTCTCAATTGTCCATTTATATATATGTATATATATACTATATAGATATATATATATTGCACAATTTCAAAATTTGGTGATAAGTCTCTCTCTCTCTCTCTCTCTCTCTCTCTCTCTCTCTCTCTCTCTCTCTCTCTCTCATCTCTCTCTCTCTCATCGACGAAATCACCATCAAACTATTTTCTTTCATACGTTCCGATTAACGTAACATTATTTTAACTTTTGTAAGGGCTTATCAGATTAAATACTAGCAAATCATTCTACTTTTCATTAAATAGTAATTACAAGTTGGGGGTTGGGGGCGTTTCAGCATCCACATGAAACAGTCGGCTTCTTCTTAACTCCATCCCAATCACAGCTTCAAAGGGAATCTAATATATTCTCTATTTCAATTAGTTTCGAGATTTTGTCTCAAAAGGACATCCAATACTATTTAAAAGCTCTCTATACTTCTTCAGGTATGTCCTCAGGGTATCTCAGGTTCTGTTAAAATCGAGGAAAAAAAATAAGAAAATAAAAAGAAATATATTGGAAATTTCTTCTAATTTTCTTTTGGAGGAATTTTTTCTTCCAATCAGGATTACGCTCGCCGAGGCTGCGAACCACTTTTTCGCTTCTGAGACAATAGTCTCTTCAGGATTCCCTCTCTCTCTCTTCTCTCTCCGCTCTCCCCCTCCTTCCTCTCATCCTTCTCTCTTCCTCCTCAATCTATTTTTTTGGCATGGGATTTATAAGATAAAACTCCCACTCTCTCTCCTCTCTCTCTCCTCTCGCTCTCTCTCTCTCTCTTCCCTCCTCTCCTTCTCTTCCTCCTTCCTGTCTTTCTTCGGATGGGAACTCAATTCTCGCTTGACTCCATAAGGCCCCCATCTCTCTCTCCCCTTCCTCCTCGTCTCTCCTCTATAAACCCTCCTCCCCCCTCCCCTCTCTCGTCCTCCCCCCCCTCTCTCTCTTCTCAAAAAAAAAAAATAAATAAAAAAATAAAAAAATTTTAATTTCTTTGGAAATTCGAACCAATTGTATTGAGTGATAAGGATCCCACCTCTCTCTCTCTCTATCGTCTCTCTCTCTCTCTCTCTCTCTCTCTCCTCTCTCGTGGCTCTCTCCGTGGCTTATTAGTGCAGTTTAAGGCCTCATCACCCGGCTCTCATGCTGAGAGACCCGTGTTCGATCCCTAATCCCAATATGCCTCTGTTGACCTGAGCAGTGAATTCTTTGCCTGGTTGAATAGTTGATTCGTGGGGTCGGCGGCCAGAGTGGAAAGGGAGAGAGAGAGAGAGAGAGAGAGAGAGAGAGGAGAGAGAGAGAGAGAGAGAGAGAGATTCACAGGTAGGTATTCAATGCTCCCTCAAAATGCATATTATTATTTCGGGAGGACCTCGACGAGGTAATCCTCACTCCACTGGGGTGAAACCATTCATGAGCTAGACATTATTCTGTCGGTAAAGAATTACAAGAATCTGCTATTGCTATTCCGATGAATATTCTCTGGAATATTTGAAGGCTGACAATGCAAGGGAATATTCGATCATTTTTGAGATCCGTTTTTGGCGATAATGGTTTAATACCCTATTATATATATCTATCTATATCTATCTATCTATCTATATATATATATATATATATATAGTATTATATATATATATATATATATATATATATATAATATATATATATAAGTACACACACATATATATATTCTATATATATATATATATATATATATATATATATATATATAGTCATATCACATTTTCGTGATTCTATACAAATATCGAGCTACCATGTCCCTTTTAATATCTAATATCTCTCTACCTCGGAATTATTAATATATTTTCATATAGCTTAACCGAAGGGGAATTTTTTTCTCGATAATAGACTTGCCTGACCCGGGCGGGCGCCGAACCAATGGAGCCTTTCAAATCCAGGAACGTCAGTGAAGCTTTTACCTACTACTGGATTTGAAAGGCTCCATGGGTTCGCGCCCGGGTCCAGGCAAGTCTATTATCGAGAAAAAAATTCCCCTTCGGTTAAGCATATATGAAAAATATATTCTAATTCCTGAAGGTTAAGAGAGAATATAGATATTAAAGGACATTGTAGCTCGATATATATATATATATATATATTTATATATATATATGTGTGTGTGTGTGTGTGTGTGTGTGTATGTGTGAGTTTGTGTGTATGTGTGAGTGTGTTTGTGTGTGTATATATATTATATACGTATGAAAATTTATTAATATATGAATCAGAGGATTATGACAACACAAATATATTTCCATGTATTTAGAAGCACATTCGATATGAGTAGTAAGCTAATCATGAACTGAGACCTACGTAAATTATTATGTTTTTACACATGAAAAATTAATCGAAATTAATTTCCTTTGATTAGGTACTTCATAAGCGGTAGTTCCAGTGTCGCCGTAGTTAATTTGTGTCATTTAAGTATTTTTTTAAAAGTAGAATTGGTCCGGTAAGTGTAATGTGCAACATCTGGTTAAAATTTAACATTTGTTAAATTTCAGATGTACTGTTATTTTAAACATTTTTGTTTTTTACCCTTTAAATTCAGACATTAAGGTGTCTCCAAAGAAAATATTTACTCTCTCCCGTCCTTAGTTTGGTGACCCAGGGCACGAACTTCCTGAAAAAGGGCTAAGGAGGTCAGTTGGAAACCGGTCATGATCTTTTTGAAGTAATTCTTGCCAATCAAGATAAGCTTCACTAAGTTTGGGACTCTTTTTGGTCTCGTCGTAATTGAAAGACCCGCTCTGGTTTTGTGTATGTTTGAGAGAGAGAGAGATGTCATCTAATATAAATTTTGTTTATTACGGATATTGAAAATACAAGATAAAAACAGAGAGAGAGAGAGAGAAACAAATCTCCCGTCCTTCGCATGCCCCCCCCCCCCCCCCCCCCTTATTTGGGACATTCTTGAAGAATATATGTTTTATATACTTTTTTTTTATTCTCGATCCATTTTCTGTGTTTGCGTAAAAATATTGACACTTCCATCTCTCATCCTGTGTCGTGTGACGTCACAGTCTCCCTTTCATTTTCCGTTTTTCATTTCCCCTTGACTTGGGGAAGTAGATTTTCTTTCTGATATTTCTGATTAAAACTAGTTTTTTTCTCTCTCTCTCTCTCTCTTATCGAAATATATGAAAATGATGGGTCCTGTAAGATAGGTTTTTTTATTTATTTCTTTTTTTTTTTAATCACAGATTTGTAATGGAAAAGTTATTTTTTTGAAGGAGACTTTGCCTTATTAGGATTTGAACATTGGTGGATCTCTCTCTCTCTCTCTCTTCTCTCTCTCTCCTCTCTCTCTCTCTCTCTCTCTCTCTGTTTTTATCTTGTATTTGCTACTTCCGTAATAACCAAAATTTATATTAGATAACATTCTCTCTCTCTCTGTTTTTATCTTGTATTTGCTACATCCGTAATAACCAAAATTTATATTAGATGACATTCTCTCTCTCTCTCTCTCTCTCTCTCTCTCTCTCTCTCTCTCTCTCTCTCTCTCTCTCTCTCTCTCTGCGTAATGATGTGTAAATAGCTATGAGATAGGTCTCTTGCTTATTCAAAGTTTTTGACAATGGAATTGAATTATTATTATTATTATTTTTTATTATTATTGTGCTCTATCACAGTCCTCCAAATCGACTGGGTGGTATTTATAGTGTGTCCGGGTTGCATCCGGCCTCCTTAGGGAGTCCATCACTTTTCTTACTTGTGGGCGCCGTTTTCTTGGGATCGACACTCTTCTGCATGAGTCCTGGAGCTACTTCAGCCTCTAGTTTTTTTTCTAGATTCCTTTTCAGGGATCTTGGGATCGTGCCTAGTGCTCCTATGATTATGGGTACGATTTCCACTGG
>NC_087220.1:62685956-62690956 GCF_015104395.2 Macrobrachium nipponense
TTGGTCCCGTTCCTGTATAACCATTGATTCCATGCAAATTAAAATCACCATACAAACAAACAAACAATCCATGCAACGTAAAATCACCATACAAACAAAAATCTCTGACGCTTTTTCGCAGTCTGCCCGACTTTCATTTGAAGAAGAAGAAGAAGAAGAAGAAGAAGAAGAAGAAAGAAGGAGAAGAAGAAATTTTACCGATACTTTATAGGGAAAAGTTTTCCCAAAATGTTGGTGCCTAAGTTTTTATCGATGCGTGTGATATAGTCCCAAGTTCTTTGTGGGTATTTTCGGTGGGTGGTGTTGTGGGTTGGAGGGGGGCGGGGCGCTAAGATTTGTTGCGTTTTCGTAGGAGTGTATGAAATCTAGGGCTGTGATTGGTGCTCGCCCCGTCTCGCTTTGTTTGTTTGTTGTGGTATATGTTTGTATTGTTTGTTGTGGTGCGATTTGTCACACCAGTTATAAATGTGTCCCACTTAAGTGCTTCGGTCAGATAATCAAAATATAGGTGTAAGTCATTGGATCGCCCCCCCCCTCCCCTCCCCCTTTCTTTCTCTCCAGACCTAGATGATGTCATAAATAATACCTCTAACTATTCCCAATTCTCATTATGAATAGCAAATTCGCTTTTGAGAAATATATGTGGATCAAGTTTTACGAATTGATGCCGCCAAAAAAGGCATATTTATACTCTTTCAAAAATCTGGACACCTGTCCCTATCGTGAATACATTTTAAATTCCTTTATTCTGCCAATTTGAATATATCATTCACACCGGTTCCAGCAGATGACTGGCATATGGAATTCGTGGTCAAAGGATTAGGTGGCTTTTATTATTTTTACTTCCAGTCTTTGAAACCTCCTTATGGAATTCGATATCCAATTCAGATCGTTGACAGTACTATCCACAATGGTCTCCCCCTGATTAGAACCTGGGAAGGCCAGGCGGAGATGCCATGCATTGCTGCCCTGGAACAATTCGCCTTGTATTTTGATCATTTATTTATATTTCTGTCTGTTTATATATTAATTTATATTTTTAACAATTCGCCTTGTATTTTAGCAATTTATTTATATTTCTGTCTATATATTAATTTAACTTTTTAATAATTCGCCTTATCTTTTATTTATTTCTTTATATTTCTGTCCATATATTTCTGTCCTATAATATATATATATATATATATATATATATATATATATATATATATATATATATATATATATATTAAATTACCTTTTTCTAACACTAAGGATAATAATAATACAACAATTCACCTAGTGTTTTATTTACGTATTAGTATATTATTTTATCTTTTTTTATGATGATTAGGTCGTAGTTAAGTTTGTTTTAAGCTATAGTTGGTCGCAGCCAAGTGTGAAAATGCGTAGGCCTAGCAACCTCATTCCAATCACTGAAAGGGGAATAGGATATTTTATATGTATATAATGTGTATGTGTATGTATGTATATGTATGTATGTATATGTATGTATGTTGTATATATATATATTATATATATATATATATATAAGTTTGTTATATTTTATGTATTTATGTATGTATATATATATATATATATATATATATATGTATGTATGTATATGTATGTATGTATGTATGTGCATATATATACATATGAATATCTACACCAAGCGCCTGCCGTCAATAAACAGCCCTGGTGTAAAGGGGGGCGTGGCCTAGGTAGGCAAGAGATGCCGACTAGTCAATTTCCATCGCTCTAAATGCAACCTTCCCTATACCCACTTGGGTGAGATGTTATTCCCATCTATCGTTCTTTGGACATATCTGGTTCTTAGGGGCTGGTCTTGTGCCACCGTTAGAATTCCTTCTGTTTGGTTCTTGAGCTCTCCCCTCTGTAGCCATTGCCATGTTTCATCGCTGGTCAGTTGTTTAGTCTGTCTCATGTACTGTCCGTGCATTGTTGTTGTGCCATTCCTCTTTTTTGCTTGTCATCCGCCTGTCTCTGTATATTTCTGGGTCTTCCTCTCCTTTTATCAGTCCTTTGCCCCAGTGCTCTGCTCTCGATGTTGGCACAGTCCTCTATGCTTAGTAGCCCTCTCTCTCCTTTGTTTCGTGTTATGTAGAGTCTGCCTTTATTTGCTCTTGGGTGTATTGCTTTTGTGCATTATCATGTTTTAATTAGTTTTGGTCAACGCTACTGAGTTCAGCCTTCGTCCACTCCACTTCTCCTGCACTGTATATGATTACTGGTACTGCCCATGTTTTTATGGCTTTCATCATATTTCCTGTGTTGAGTTTTGACTTGATTATGGCTTTAAGTCTCTGCATATATTCTTTCCTGATCGTGTCTTTCATCTCTTGGTGTTTTATATCCCCTCCTATTATTCCTGGGTATTTGTATCCTGTCTCATCTATGTTTGATGCTATGTCCACCTGGTAGTTTTATCTTCTTCAGTCCTTGTTACTTTGCCTTT
Source organism: Macrobrachium nipponense (assembly GCF_015104395.2). NCBI lineage: Eukaryota > Metazoa > Arthropoda > Malacostraca > Decapoda > Palaemonidae > Macrobrachium > Macrobrachium nipponense. The sequence continues at coordinate 62,688,415 of NC_087220.1, forward strand.
TTGTATGTTGACCAAGGTACATTTTTCTATTCCAAACTCCATCCTGATGTCCCCAGATACAATTCTTACAGTCTGGATTACGGTATCTACTTCCTTGATGCTCTTACCATACAGCTTGATGTCGTCCGTGAACATCAGATGGTTAATTATGTTGTCACCATTTCTTGAGTTGGTACCCAGCATCCATCTTCTGTAGTACTTTTGTCATTGTATTTTTAAGGAAGCTGATGGTGTTTTCCTCTGCCCCATATATTTTCAGGCATTCTATTAGCCATGTGTGTGGTATCATGTCGAAGGCTTTCTTATAGTTAATCCATTCCGTGCTTCGGTTGGTTTTCCTTCTCTTACTATTCTTCATTACCATTTTGCCTATCAGGAGCTGGTCTTTTGTACCCCTACACTTTCTTCTGCAGCCTTTCTGCTGGCGGGGGATGGTGTTTGTATCCTCTAGGTAGTTGTACTGCCTTTCATTGATGATACCTATTATTATTATTTTTTTTTCTTTTTTGCCCTATCACAGTCCTCTAATTCGACTGGGTGGTATTTATAGTGTGGGGTTCCGGGTTGCATCCTGCCTCCTTAGGAGTCCATCACTTTTCTTACTATGTGCGCCGTTTCTAGGATCACACTCTTCTGCATGAGTCCTGGAGCTACTTCAGCCTCTACTTTTTCCAGATTCCTTTTCAGGGATCTTGGGATCGTGTCTAGTGCTCCTATGATTATGGGTACAATTTCCACTGGCATATCCCATATCCTTCTTATTTCTATTTTCAGGTCTTGATACTTATCCATTTTTTCCTTCTCTTTCTCTTCAACTTCGGTGTCCATGGTATTGCGACATCAATGAGTGATACTTTCTTCTTTATTATTATTATTATTATATTATTATTATTAATTATTATATTATTATTATTATTATTATTAAAAATCATGGCAGAATTCACAGAATTGATATTATACAAAATTTTTTCAATTCTCCTAATGATTTGTCTTTCTGGCACGCTGGTATTATAAAGCAGCTGTCCAATATTCATCGTGCTGTAGGTCGTCAACGGAATTTCGGGCTGGTGTTATCAAAGGTAAACTGGTTATCAGGGACAGGCTGGGGTCATCAACAGTTATGCAGGTGTGTTTCGTAGGTCAGGAACAGGCCGTAGTCGTCAGGGGGGTCTATCCAGTAATTCCTTGTTTTTCTTCTTTCTGGTTTTCTAAAGGCGTCTACATGTTTCGGCCACCTCGTTTGGCCATCTTCGGGACGGGATCGCTGAGTGAGTGCAATGGTCTGTGTCGGATGGATTCACGCTATTTATTGCATTCGGGTGGTTTTAGGAGATGGGTACCTCACTTTTCATTGGGCAATACCTGTGACGTCGCGAGCGATGTCATCAGGGGGCCGGTTGCTGGTTGGTTGTCCTCTTCGTGGGCGGAGCCTCATCCTTATTGGTGATGGTCCCCTCGAAGGGCGTGCTACCAGGTCGTCCTCAGTTAAACAAGAAATACTTTTTTTATTTTATTAATTTTTTTTTGTTTTATTATTTTTATTCATTATTTTGTTTATTATAGATTATTTTTATCATTTTTATTTTATTATTTTATTTTATTTTATAAAAAATTCTTACTACATAATATTTTTCGATTTTTATCTTTATTTTCATTATTTTATTTCATTTAATTTGCCTATTGTTATTATTGGTTATTATATTATTATTATTGTTATTATTATTATTCTTATTATTATTATTATTATTATTATTATTATTATTTTTATTGATATTATCTTATTAATTTTTATTTTTGTATTTGTGTTTTTTTTATTTTTATTTTTTCATTTTTATCATTATTAGTATTTTTTATTTTTACTTTTATTTTATAATTTTGATTTTATTTTCACAATTATTACCATTATTTTATGTCATTTATTAAATTATTTAAGTATATTCTTAATTTTAGTTTGTGTTTTTGTTATTTTAACTATAATGATATTAATTTCATTTATTTTTATTATTTTTGTTTCTAATATTTTATTTTCATTTTTTCATTATTATTATAATTATTATTTTTATTTTATCTTATGTGTATTGTATTATTTTTATTTTATTTTATAGTGTATTATTTTTATTTTAAACTTATTGATATTCCATTATTTGTATAATTTATATTTTTATTTTTAATAAATTTTTATTTTGTTTTACTTTTTATTTTTATTTTTTATTTTTAATATTTTTAGTTTCAATAATTATTTTATTTTTTATGTTTTTATTTTTTTATTTTATATCTTCTTATGTTCCTTATTATTATTTCAATATTTTTTATTATATTAATTTTAATTTTTTTTATTATTTTCATTTTTAATTTTAATTGTTATTTTCATTATTATTATTATTTTTAATTTTTCTTATAATTATTTTAATTTTTTGTTTTTTTTTATTTTCATAATAATTATTTTTTTCATTTTTATTTTCTTTATTTTATTATTCCCCTTTTATTATTTTAATATTTTGATATTTTTATTATATTTTTATTTCACAAATTAGTACTCTTT
>NC_087220.1:62695956-62712855 GCF_015104395.2 Macrobrachium nipponense
ATTAATAAATGAAAATATAAAAACAGATTTTAATAAAGAAAATACGCAAAACGGTACATTTCAAATAGTAAACGGCATATTAAGAATATATGTTGTACAATATGACAGGTTAAACTACATATCCAGTTGAACAGTTATTTCAAATACATTTTAAAAGAAGCGGCATAGCACAAAATATACACCGAGTAAAAGAATATATGAAGACGATATTGAAAACCCAAAAACAGAACAAATATACCACATCCGAAGCTTTACAGCACATTCGTGATACACATTTTTGAAACCGATCAGCGGATCATCACGCAGGTGAATTCAATCCACGAAGGTACACCCGAGACGGCAGACTCTAAAGAGGGTAGAATTTATCCCGAATCATAAAGTTTGAGAGAGAGAGAGAGAGAGTTTATTAGGTGAATCTTGGGGCGGTGCAGGGGAAGTCGCAATTTATGAGAATGTATTAATCACGAGGAGTGTATCGGGGCGTATAGGCCAGTGGCCATCTTGAGATTTGGAGCTGGAATTTGGAGTTGCGTTTTCGAGGTAATTTTCTGCTTTGAATAATGATACTGAAGTTTCATATTTGAAGTTGAAATCGAAACACATTTTTAATATTCATGAACAAAAGGGGACTGTCTATATTATAATTCAGACTTTTTATGAAATGTTGATATTTACAAGTTGATGAAATCGAAAGGAGTTTAAATTGGGAGGAATTTTCAATATTTATGATATAAACGAATGGGGCAGTAAATATTTCGAATTAGATTTGTTTGTAATTTCTATATTTGGGAAATGTAAACATTTCAAGTTTAAAACTACTAGAAACTGAGATATTTAAATGTCTGAAATTGCAGTTTGATGGAAATTTGTAAATCCATGGTGGAAATTGAGAGATATTTAAAGATATTTGGTCGGAAAACAAATAAGAATGAAAATATTCTATTCAATATATAGAAATATTTAGAAAGACATATTTTAGGCTGCAAGTAATTAGTATATCAAATTGATGTAGAAGCTGTAAGTTTGAAATGAAGGGAACATCAAAATACTTATGAATTTTCAGTTTTTCTCTATTGTTATTATTAATATGTTTTGTATTTAATCATGAAGTCAAAGGCTCACTGGTTTCCGTGGAGTCAGAATCCGTGGCCAGTACTGGCACAGTGCCCAGGTTACCCAAAAATCGAACTTGAATTAAATCAACCACGAAAGGTACCATAGAACCCCTTCTCTCTCTCTCTCTCTCTCTCTCTCTCTCTCTCTCTCTCTCTCTCTCTCTCTCTTTATCTATCTATCTCTGTCTATCTATCTTTTTACTTTTCACCACTATTTTTCATTGTACCTCTAGCTTTTCCATGAGTTTCATCATAACCTCTCTCTCTCTCTCTCTCTCTCTCTCTCTCTCTCTCTCTCTCTCTCTCTCTCTCTCTCTCTTCATCTATAACCTCTCTTTATTTTCATTTGTACTTTAAGTTAGATATTTTTTATGAAATTCATCATGTTTGATTCTTTCTCATCTCTCTCTCTTCATTTTAACCTTTTTATTTTTATTTCATCATAAGTTTTGTTACTCTCTCTCTCTCTCTCTCTCTCTCTCTCTCTCTCTCTCTCTCTCTCTCTCTCTCTCTCTCTCTCAGGCCTGTGCCAAAGAGGGTCAGTGACCTGACGTGGCTTGGGAGTGCAGATAATGGCAGAAAAAAACGTCGTTCTTTCTGATTGTTATTATGATATGTGAGGTCGGTTTTTTTCTTTGTTCCCTTTTTGTCTTTGCTTCTTGTTTTTTTTTCCTACCTCGTAGGTTCCGTCGCATTTCGAGCGTTGCTTTTTTTTGCGTGTTGTTCGAGTTTTTTTTTATGTTCTGTAGAGATTTTTAATCTCTCTCTCTCTCTCTCTCTCTCTCTCTCTCTCTCTCTCTCTCTCATTTTTTACCTATTTTAAATCATTAATCTTCATCATAAGATTTTTATTCTTGTCCTTTCTCTCTCTCTCTCTCTCTCTCTCCATGAAAATATAAGCTCGACTCGCTTTTATTTAAGACTGCCTTCAGGGTATCATAGTAAACCCAGCCGCCTCCTCCTCCTCCTCACCTCCTACCCCTACCCTAACCCCTACCCCTCCCTCTCCCCCTTGGTATCCGCCAAACCAATACTTTACGGTTGGATAATTTGGAAGTTTTCGTTGTAAAAAATAAAAGTGTTTGATAATTTTTGTGGGTTTTTTTATTTATTTATTTTTGCTTACGTGAGTTTTTGTTTTAAAGTTTATTTTTCAGTTATTTTAATTTGTGTTTTTTGTCGTATTTTATTTTTGATTTTTTTTTTACTTATGGATAAAACTTTGTCTCGGGAAAGATGATAATTAATTTTTTTTTTTTGGTGAAAATATTGTTTCGGGTATAATATATATATATATATATATATATATATATATATATATATATATATATATATATATATATATATATAATTTAGGAAACTCCGCAGAGAATAATGTTCACGTTTTAACTTCGTTAAACCTCCCCCACCCAACTCGAACGTTTTATATTTTACCACTGTCAAATTGATTTTTACTCCGCCCCATTTGCTACCGGAATACCCATTGATAATGGGCTCCATTCCCCCATTAGATTCACTGCCATTTCGGATTGACAGTCCCAGTTCGTCATAGAGTCCAATTTATGAGGCTGGTTTAAGTGGAGGCCATTCATTTTTTTATTTTTCTCTTTTTTTGTGGATCTTCAGGTCATTATTAGCCGTGAATGTTTTGGTTTGGGGAAGTTTGAGTTTCTGGTTTTTTCTTTTTTGTGAGTTCTGTCTGGAAGGCATTTTGGTTTTGCGCTTTTTGTGAATTTCTGAGTTTTTGTGAATTTCATTGGCGAGGGTTTTTATAGGGATTATCTTTTTTTTTACGTTAAAGGTTATTGCTGTTACACAACTGTGCTAGGCATTATAAAAGCATAGATACGTTAAATAATATACGTTTTGGCCCAGAGTAAGTGAAATGTGAGGTTTAATCCCCGTAGAGTTAGTCTATTATTATGTATAAGTAAAAGTAATTAACTAACTCTACACGGTTTAAACCTCACATTTCACCTACACTGAGATATAAATAATGTTTTGCCCAAATTCCTTTTATTATATCCAGCATAAGTGTGTTACAAATCATCCTCAGTAACAACGAAAAAACCTGTTAACAGAAGATCAGAAAGGAACTTCCACAAAATCCTTAACTGAAACCTATCCATAAGGAACAATCCCACCACAAGGGGCCATTGAAGTGAAATTCAAAGCTGTCAAAGAATAAGATGTTGATTTGGAAGAAGTAAGAGGAAGTAAAGGGAATTACAGAAAGAAGAGAGCCCACTTATTAAAAAAAGAATTAAATGTTAATAAATAGATAAATATATGAAAATGTATAATAAATACAAGATGTATAGTAACTTCTGAAGTTCCAATGGCACGACAGACTTTATGGGCATTATTCGCTGTTAATATTTTGGTTTCATGAATTTTGTGTTTTAATTAAAAAGTTAAGTTTGGAAGGCGTTTGTTAATTTTCGGAGAGGATAGTGACATTCTCTTCAATTTTTAGGTTTATGAGTAGCCGATTTCAATCCATTTTAATTTTATGCGATAAAGATGGGAATTTATTTTAAAACATTTTTTAAAATAAATTTTGGACTTAAAGGCTGTTCATTTCATAATTAATCAGTTGATGGAAAATATAGTGATTTAAATATTTGTAAAAGTATTCCTTTAAATATAGGCTTGTCTATAAGAATAAATATTTAGACATACTTGAAAAAAAATATTTACTATTAAATGAAAATGTATGCTGAGTTTTATGCTAGATTAAACAATAAATTAAAAATATTTCTCATCGTTTTGAAATTATATTAAACTATAATTTGCAATTTTATTTGATATTGACTCTTACCTCAAAAATTGCCTTAGGAGAAGTTTTAGGAGTTAATTAGCCACTAAAATCTTTTCAAAATGTTACTTTTAAGTCTTTGGTAAGCGAGAGAGAGAGAGAGAGAGAGAGAGAGAGAGAGAGAGAGAGAGAGAGAGAGAGAGAGTACAGAGAGAGAGAGAGAGAGAGAGAGAGAGAGAGAGAGATAGCTTTAAAAATCCTATTATAAAAATTTGTCTCAAAGTCTAGCCGAGTTTAAAAGATGCTCGTTATTAGACCTCGGATAATATTTTCGTTATTAATCTTGTTTTTTTCTTGTCTTCTGTTTATAATGTCGTTCTTTTCCTGTTTCACAGCTCTCTCTCTCTCTCTCTCTCTCTCTCTCTCTCTCTCTTTCTCTCTCTCTCCTCTCTCTCTGAAGAGAAATAGCCCTAAGTGACCGCAATTAATTCAGATTAATTATCCGACTAACCTTTTGGGTTTTAAACCAACCGTTCCCTTTAAAAAAAACTAAGGTTTTAAAGAGGACAGAGAGTTTTTTTGGGGACCTGTAAAAAAGACTATTTTCTGGCTAGAGAGAGAGAAGAGAGAGAGAGAGAGGAGAGAGAGAGAGAGAGAGAGAGCCGAGAGAGAGAGAGAGGCGAGAGCGGAGAGAAGAGAGAAATTGTAATTTTTTCTTGAGCAGATAGGCTGTCACCAGTATCCAATGGATGATTTATCTCTGTTCTTGATGTAGAAAATGTTTTTTGTGTGGCTAGATTTTCAATTGGTTTTTTGGGTGTATGGTGAATGATCTCTCTCTCTCTCTCATATATATATATATATATATATATTATATATATATAATTATATATATATATATATATATATAGTGTGTGTGTGACGAGTGAGTATATATCTATATTAATATATTAAAGAGAGAGAGGAGAGAGAGAGAGAGAGAGACAGAGAGAGAGGAGAGAGAGAAGAGAGAAGCAAACACACTTACACAAAACAGCCAAACATACAAAAACTTTCGTCTGATGACAAAATCCCTCTCACGATTCACGATTGCACAAAAATGAATCATTTTTCGCTTTCATTCGTCTCTCGTGGAAAAGACAAGTGTACCTAACTTAGCCGAACTTTGGCCTCCTTGACAATGGGTCAATACTTAATTACTAAAGTTGCCTCGCCCTCGCCGTCAAGTCTGCTTCAAGTTAGAGGGTGGGACTTAAGTCCAATTAAGTCTCTGGGTCTCAAGTTGTAGATTTTTTTTATTATAGTGGGGCTCTTGTTATTGTTGTTATTTGATTTGGAAATTGTTGTTTCGTATTATAGAAAATTGTTAATGCTTTTTCATTTTTTTTTATTTTTTATAAAGTGGTATTATAATAATCTTATTTATAAGTTTGGAATCAAGTACTAATAGTATTTTATTGGAATAAGCAAAGGTCTCTCGTATAAACAATTTTCTTAAATACATTTGATAAAATTTATCTGTAACTTTTAAGTTAAGAACCTGATTTAATTCCTGGATGTCCTCGCCATTTTGTGAAGTATTTTCCAAGGTAAAAGTTCAGAAATTTTTTATGTTAACCGTATTTTCGTAAGTTACAGAAAGTTTTATGTACTTTAAGTTTTTAATTTACGTCGTCCAATTTATTAATTTCATTTAATTATTTTTAAGTTAAGTTTAATTTCTTTACGTCAACAGTTTGTTTTAAAATTATAGTCTTAAAATTACATTAATTTTTTTTAAGTTACAGTATCTTTACGTCACAGTGTTTTTAAATTATAGTACTTTTACAATAATAGTAATTTTTTAAAGTTACAGTATTTTTACGTCACAGTATTTTTAAGTTAGAGTATTTATTAAATTATTGTATTTTCATTACATCATTTTAAGTTATAGTATTTTTTAAATAACAGTATATTTTTAAGTTAGGATATTTTTTCAGTTACAGTATTTTTCAAGTTGCAATACTTTTTACAGTATTTTTTTAAATTAAAGTATTTTTAATTTAGTATTTTTTATTACAATCTTTTGTAGATTTTGGTATCTTTCAATTTACAGTATTTCTTTCATTTAGTGTTTTTTAATTACAGTATTTTTCTATTTTCAGTATTTTTAAGGCAGTATTAATTAACGTTAGGGTATTTGTTAAACCACAGTTTTTTATATTTAACTTTAAAAAATATTGTAACGTAAAAAATACTCCAACGTAAAACTAGTTTCATTTAAAAATACTGCAACTTAAAAATACTACAACGTAAAGGAAATACTGTCATTTGACAAATGTTGCAATAAAAAATACTGTAAGCCAAAAAAAACACTGTAACTTAAGACAAATACTATAACCTAAAAATATATGTAATTTAAAAATATCTTAACTTGAAAGTAACGTAACTTTAAAAATATATTGTAGATTAAAAGATACTCTAACTTAAAAATATACTTTAATTTTATATAAAATATTGTAACTTAAAAAATACTGCAAATTAAAAAATACTACAACTTCATAAAATACTTTAACTTTAAAAAATCATGTAAATTTTTCAAAAAAATCATGTAATTTTTAAAAAATTAGTGTAATTAGTTGTTGTAACTTCTAAAAAATACTGTAATAAAAATATTGTAACTTAAAAATATACCGTAATTTTAAAAAACATTAATTAACAAAATACTAGCTTAAGAAATAATGTTATTTAAAAAATATCTGTAATTAAAAATACAATAATGAAAAATACTTTAAATACTGTAACTGAAAATAATGCTGTAATTTTTAAGATACAGTATTTTTCAATACTGTAACTTAAAAAATACTGTAATAAAAATACTCAAGTATTTTTTTTTTTTACAGCATTTTTATTACAGAATTTTTTATTACACTTTTATTATATATTACTGTTTTTAAAAATTTACAATTTATTTTTAATTACATGTATTTTAAGTTGTAATGTTTTTAAATTGCGGTATCTTTTAAAAATTACAGTATATTTTTAAATTAAAGCATTTTATTAAAATTACGGTATATTTTTAAGCTACAGTATTTTTTTAATTACAGTATTTTTTAAATTCCTGTATTTTTAGTTACAGTATTTTTTAGTACAGTATATTTTTAACTTACAATGTTTTTTAAGTTACAGTATTTTCTTAAATTACAATATTTTTTCATTTATACTATTTTTAGAATACGAGTTTATTTTTAAGTTACATAATGTTTTTAGATTGTATTATTTTTAAAGTTACAGTATTTTTAAAGTTCAAGTTTTTTTAATTACAGTATATTTTGGAGTTACAGTATTGTTTAAGTTACATTATATTCTTAACCACATTATATCTTTAAGTTACAATATTTTTAAATTACAGTATTTTTGATTAATTTTTTAAAAATACAATATATTATTAAATTACTTTATTTTTTAGAATTACAGTATTTTTAATTACTGTATATCTTTTAAAATGCACTATATTTTTAAGTTACAGTATTTATTTAAAGTTTTCGTATTTTTTAATTTACAGAATTTTTTAATGATTTCAGTATACTTTGTAAGGTACAGTATTTTTTTTTTAAATTATAGTATTTTTCAATACAGATTTTATTTTAATTACAGTATATTTTTAAGTTATAGTATTTTTTAAATTATTGTATATTTTTTATTTACAGAATTTTTTATTACAGTATTTTTAAAGTTACAATATTTTTTAATAACTATATTTTTAAGTTACAATATTTTATTACGATTACAGCATATTTTTAAGTTACTGTATTTTATTAAAATTGCAGTAATTTTTTAATTACATTATTTTTAAAATTACGGTTTTTTAAATTACAGTATTTCTTAAAATTATAATATAGTTTTAAATTACAGAATGTTTTAAGGTTGCATTATTTTTTAAGTTACTGTATTTTTTTAAATCACAGTATGTATTGAGTTACAATATTTTTAAGTTACAGTATTTTTTTATCTCATATTATTAGTTACAGTTTTTTATTTACATTATTTTTTTTAAATTGCAGTACATTTTTAAATTACAGTATTTTTTAAGTCTAATCAATATTTCCATAAAATTACAGAATAATTTTACATTACAGAATTTTTTAAAATGACAGTATTTCTAAGTTACAATATTTTGTAAAAAAATTTAGTATATTTTTTAATTACAGTATTTTTTAAAAGTTACAGTATATTTTTAAGTTACAGAGTATTTTTAAAATATGTACTGTAATGTAAGAAACACTTTTAAAAATACTGTAACTTTAAAAGTACTAAAACTTAAAAACTGCAGTAAATTAACAAATTCTGCCTAATAAAAATTGTAACTAAAATATATATTGTAATTTAAAAAATACTGTACTTAAAAATTGTATGAATAAAAAAAATACCGTAACTCAAAAATATTGCGAGTTAAAAATACTCTTAACTTAAAAAAGACACCGTACCTTAAAAATACAGCAAATTAATTTTTCTCTAAGGTTTTTTTCTCGTAACTTTTGCACTGTTTTGTGGTCTCTCTCTCTCTCTCTCTCTCTCTCTCTCTCTCTCTCTCTCTCTCTCTCTCTCTCTCTCTCTCTCTCTCTCTTGTGTGTGTGTGTGTGTGTGTGTGTGTGGGAGAAGAATATAGTTCCCTGTATTGTGAAATTTTATGAAATATAATTTTCGTCCCCACCCCCCCTCCGCCTCCTGCCTCTCCTCTCCTCTCTCTCTCTTCTCTCCTCTCTCTTCTCTCGTTACTTATTCTCGTTCATCTCGTGCTTTCCATCTTCTCTCTCTTCTCTCTCTCTCTCTCTCTCTCTCTCTCTCTCTCTCTGTATGTATATTATGTGTGAGTGAGAGAGAGAGAGACTCCCATAGGCAAAAATGTCTCACATTACCAATCCATTTGGGACTGACGACTTTCTCCTCAAGGGAACCAATAGCTGAGGTTGATCACACTGGCATATACATTTGTAACCTGAAGACCTCCTATTTTCCCTAATGGGTGAAAACATTATAGGTATTGTGTGGTTTAAAATTTCCGGGAATTGCTCTCCATATTTGCCTTACTATCTACTTGATCAAAACTTTGGTTTTATGTTATTTATAATCTACACAAATTGCACAACACGTTTCACTTGCTGCGATTGAGAAAACGTGTAATTTTCTAATTGAGAAGATGGTTTTGTTGGTATAAATCTACGGGAACTACACATTATATTTAACTTACTCTATCGTGGACAAAAACAAGGTAAGCTGCGTCCTATTCGTGTACATCTCTACGGTAAATGCACACCACATTTACCTTACATGACTCTGTGACCATTCATGTTTTATTACTTTCCTGTTACTGAATTTATTCAACAAACATCCTGTTCATTTTTTTTATATCCAGACCTACCATTCTCCTCTTCCTCCTCCTCCTTCTTCTTTTAATGTTTTGAGGTCGAATCGGCCATTGTGGTATCTTGATTTCATCTCATGGGGAACTTCTCTCTCTCTCTCTCTCTCTCTCTCTCTCTCTCTCTCTCTCTCTCTCTCTCTCTCTCTCTCTTGTACTAGAGTGCCGTTACCAGTATATTTTAGAGTTACAGTATTTTTTTAGATTTCAGTATTTATCAAGTTATAGTGTATTTTTAAGTTACAGTATTTTTTAAGTTACTGTATTTTTAAAAATTACTCTATTTTTTAAGTTAGTATTTTTTGCGATGCAGTATATTTAGGTTACGATATTTTTTATTACAGAATTTTTAAGTACAGTAGTTTTAAAAGTTACAATATATTTTTAGGTACAGAATTTTTTTATTACATCATTTGTTAATTTTCAGTATTTTTTTAAGTTTAGTGTTTTTAAAGTTATGGTACCTTTTCCATTTAAGTATTTCTTAATTACAGTATATTTCAAACTACAGTATTTTTACAAGTTATAGTATTTATTAAATACTGTAACTTAAATATACTAATTTTTTAAAAAATACTCGGACTTAAAAAATACTCTAACTTGAAAAAATACTGTAGTTTGAAATATACTGTAATTAAGAAATACTTAAATAAAAAAAGGTACCATAACTTTAAAAATACCAAAACTTAAACAAAATACTGTAACTTAATAAATGATGTAATACAAACATTCTGTACTTAAAAAATATATTGTAAGATTAAAAAACGCATTCTGTACTTAAAAAATATATTGTAATTTTAAAAAAGACTGTACTTAAAAATTCTGTAATAAAAAAACCTTTACCTAAACATACTGCATCATAAAAAATACTCTTAACTTAAAACATACCGTAAATTTTAAACACAGTAACTTAAAAAATAATGTTATTTTTAATAAACACCGTAACTTAAAAGATACTGTAACTTAAAAATAACTTGAAAAATACTGTAACTTAAAAATAACTTGAAAAATACTGTAACTTGAAAAATAACTTGAAAAATGCTATAACTTGAAAAATACTGTAATCTAAAAAAATACTGCAACTTTAAAATACTCTAACTTAGAAATATACTGTAATTTAAAAAAAAAACTGTAACTTTAAAATAGTATACTGTAACTTGAAAAATACTGTAATTAAATATATATATTGTAACTTAAAAATATACTGTAATTTGAAAAAAGACAGTAACTTGAAAATACTGTAATTTTAAAAAATACTAGAGCTTGAAAATTTACTGTAATTTTAAAAAATATATTGTTACTTGAAAAATAGTGTAATTTTTAAAATACTGTAACTTAAAAATATTCTGCATTTAAAAAAAAAGTACTGCAACTAAAACAATACTGTAATTTTTTTAAATGTTGTAGCGTAAAAATATGCTGTAATTTAAAGACTGCTGTAAATAAAAAAATAATGTAATTTTTAAAAAATACTGGAACTTAAAGATATACTGTAATTTTTTTTAAATGGAGTTTTAAAAATAATGTAATTTAAGAAAATACTGTAACTTACAAAATACTATCATTTTAAAAATACTGTAACTTAAAAATATACTGTTATTTTTAAAAAGAGTACTGACTTTAAAAATACTGTAATTTAAAAAATACTGTAACTTAAAATATACTGCATTTTTCTTTACATTACTGTCACTAAATAAATACTGTAATTTAATAAATACTGTAACTCAAGAACATTAGTGTAAGTTTTAACAAAATTATTTAAAAGATGCTGTAATGCTAAAAATACTATAACTGAAAAAATACTGTAACTTAGAAATATACTGTAATTTTTTTAAATATTGTAATTTAAAAAAACTATAACAAAGAATACTATAATCTTTAAAAATATTGTAACTTAAAATATACTGTTATTTAAACGAATCCTGACTTTAAAAAGTACTTTTACATTACTTTTTTAGGTAGAGTATTCTTTAATTACAGTATTTGTTAATCTACGGTATTTTTTTCAAGTTGCAGTATTTTCACGTTAGAGTATTTTTTAAGTTACAGATTTTGAAATTACAATATTTTTTCAAAGTATAGTAATCTTTACGTTACAGTATTTTTGAGTTACAGTATTTTTTTTCTGTTAAATTATTTTTCAACTTACAGTTTTTTTCAGGTTATAATATTTTTAGTTTAGTATTTTTTAAAATACAGTAATTTTTACGTAAAATCGCACTGTATATCTTTAGTTACTGTATTTCTATAAGTTACAGTATTTTTTGTTACAGTATTTTTATAGGTTACAGTTTTTGCAGTATTTTATTTGTTAAAGCTACAGTTAAGTTACAGCATATTTTTTAAGTTAAAATATTTTTATAAGTTACAGTATTTTTATAAGTTACAGTATTATTTATAAGTTACAGTATTATTTATAAGTTACAGTATTTATAAGTTACAGGTTTTTTAAAGTTACAGTATTTTTAAAAAGTTGCAGTTTTTTATAATTCAGAGCATTTTCTAAATTTATAAGTTACAGTATTTTACAGTATTTTATGTTACAGTTTTTTTCTATCATACAGTATTTTTTAAAGTTACATTTATTTTCTAATTTACAGCATTTTTTAAAAGTTACAGTTTTTTTCTCATTTACAGTATTGTTTTAAAGTTACAGGGAGGTATATACTAAATTTCAGTATTTTTCTTTAAATCAAAAGCATTGAAATCAAGAGTCGTTTTCGTCCCTTCGACATTTTTCCTTCGTCTTGGAACCGTGATTGAAGTCGGATTGATTTCTCCCGTTCCTCTTCAATCCCTCCCCTCCCCCTTGTTCCTCTCTATCACCCTCCCCCCTATACTATTCACACCCCTCCTATCTTATACTCCCTGCCCTTGTAAGATGGGGGATGGATGGGGCTTTCCGCCCCCTTCTCTTGTCTGTCTGTCTATCTGAATCTCCATCATCCTCCTCCCTAACCCCATTCCACTACCCATCACCTTCCTACTTCCTCCTCCTCATTCCCTTACCCCATCCCCCACAATTCCCCTTCCCCCAACCCCCTCCCCTTCCCCCCTTCCCCTTCCCCCCCCTCCCATTCCCCAAACACCCAATTCCTGTGAGCCAGAGATGAAGACGGGACCTTTTGTGCCACAACCCATTTCCAAAGGAAGTCATGAAGTCTTGAACTTTTTTGTGGAGGAGGAGGAGGAGGAGGAGGAAGCTTCCTTAAGGTCACACGAGGTCACGCTCTCCCATCGCTGATTGCTCTCGGGTCACGGAAGGAAAAGCCAGGCGGCTCATTTGACCTAAGGGAGTAAAAAAAAAGTTTGCGAAGAAGAGACGAGTAATTACTGGGTGAAAGTAAGACGAGTGGATCTCTCTCTCTCTCTCTCTCTCTCTCTCTCTCTCTCTCTCTCTCTCTCTCTCTCTCTCTCTCTCTCTCTCCTTCCAAGAAGTATGAGTTATGTCATCCAGTCGAATGTAAAAATGTCCCTATATTTTTATTTTTACCTCACTCGTCCGTAGCACCTTGTATCACTATTATAATTTCACGTAGCTCCTTTACAATATAATGGCCGCAACATCCATTCAGGATGTTAAATAACCCACATTCCTGTAACGTTCGGGTCGCCGCAGTCCCCCTCAGAATGTTCCCCATTTCCTATCATGAGAACAAAGCACGATTGAGAAAGCTCTTGGTGAGTGAATACACTCCTTGTCACTCTTGGATTTCCGATGGGGCACTGATACGACACGAAGGGGGGGAGAGGAACTCTCTCTCTCTCTCTCTCTCTTTTCTCTCTCTCTCTCTCTCTTGGTCTTACTATTTTTTGTATAATTTTGTATTATATTCTTCATACTTGGTTTTGTTGTTAATGTACTTTTTCTTATGATTTTTTTATATGCAAGGCCGACGGGGCAGGCAACGCATTGCTATTAGCACAGGCTTGATGTGTAGAAGAAGAGAGAAGGGTAAGACCCCCACCAATCCCAAGTCCCCTCCCCAACCACCCCTTCCCTGTTCATTCACCCCTTCTCCAGCGCAAAAATAAAACTTCTTAACCACTCCCTCCCCTCTGAACCACTTCGTCCTTCCCCTCTCCCCCCTCCCAATTCACCCTCCCCCATTAATACCACCCTTCTATGACCCTCATCCCCCCCCACCCCATCCAACACACCCATCCTCGCTCTTAATTTAATGATTACTGACTATGCAGACGCTATTAATCAATCAATTTTGTCCGTCGAGTGAGTTTTACTATCAGCCGGATAGTCGTCCTCAGTCCATTCGGTTTTTAGGGCTGTCGTTTTATTTGCTATTTCAGTTGCTGCATTTGCTCTCGGTTGCCGTGCTATGTGAAGCTTTATGTGCTGTTTCAGTGCTGCAATGCTGTTCTGAATGTGCTGCTGTTCACGACAGTGGTTGCTGTTCTTGCTTTAATGTTTGGTGGGGATCGTTTTTTTTCTGTCCGTATATACTTTTGACATTATTTCTTGTAGAGATTTTTTTTTATTTCGTGTCTTTTTTTATTTTTCCTTATTTTTTAAATTATTTGTTCTGCTCCTATTATCGTTTATTTTTTCCATATAGTTATTGTTCCTTCTTTTCCAAGTTTGGATACTTTCTTGCAAGTTCTCACATTTCCAGGCTCTTACTTTCCAGTTATTTTCCAGCCGCCCTGTTTCCCCTTTTTTCCCAGTTTTCTTACTTTCAGTTCCACCAGCCCCCCTGCCCCTTTTTTTCCAATCTCTTACTTTCCAGTTCCAACCTGCCCTTTTCCAATCTCTTGCCAGTTCCAATGTGTCCTTTTCCCAACCTCTTACTTTTCAGTTCCAGTGTGTCCTTTTTCCAATCTCTTACTTTCCAATTCCAGTGTGTCCTTTTTCCAATCTCTTACTTTCAAGTTCCAGTGAGTCCTTTTTCCGTCTCTTACTTTCCAGTTCCAGCCTGCCATTTTTCCAATTTCTTTCCAGTTTCAGTGTCCTTTTTCCAATCTCTTTCCACTTCCAGTGTGTCCTTTTTCCAGTCTCTTTCCAGTTCCAGCCTGCCCTTTTTCCAATCTCTTTCCACTTCCAGTGTGTCCTTTTTCCAGTCTCTTTCCACTTCCAGTGTGTCCTTTTTCTAGTCTCTTACTTTCTAGTTTCAGTGTGTCATTTTTCCAGTCTCCTGCTTTCCAGTTCCAGCCGGTCCTTTTTCCAATCCCTTACTTTCCAGCCTGCCCTTCCCTCCTCCCTCCTTCCCTCCCTTCCTTCCAGGTGAACGGAGCAGGAACCACCACCACCTCCACCTGTTCGAGACTCATGTTGGCAGTCGCTGAGTTAATGAGCATTCTTTCAGGGGGCATAGTTTGAGAACTTTCTGTTCCGATGCTTTACGGGTTATGCAACAACGACGCGAGTTAGAACCTTGCACCTCGGGTGTAATTTGGAGTTATTTTTTTTATTTATTTACTGTTTACTGTCCTTGTTGTTGCTGTTTGTGTTGTTTTTTGTTGGCTGTTGTTTCAAATGTGTAGGCATTTCTGGGAAACTGCTCTTCATGTTTACATAATTAAATGGTCACTTTATTATTATTATTATTATTATTATTATTATTATTATTATATTATTATTATTATTATTATTATTATTATTATTATTATTATACGAAGTAGTAACAGTAATAGTATTTGAAATTAAATTGTACAAATATTCGCATGGAGTGATCGTAAATCCAGAGAATTAATTGCCATATTATTATTATTTTTTTTTTTTTTTTTTTTTTTTTTTTGCTCTATCACATTCCTCCAATTCGACTGGGTGGTATTTATAGTGTGGGGTTCCGGGTTGTTTCATCCTGCCTCCTTAGGAGTCCATCACTTTTCTTACTATGTGTGCCGTTTCTAGGATCACACTCTTCTGCATGAGTCCTGGTAGCTACTTCGGCCTCTAGTTTTTCTAGATTCCTTTTTCAGGGATCTTGGGATCGTGCCTAGTGCTCCTATGATTATGGGTACGATTTCCACTGGCATATCCCATATCCTTCTTATTTCTATTTTCAGATCTTGATACTTATCCATTTTTTCCCTCTCTTTCTTTTTCTCTTCACTCTGGTGTCCCATGGTATTGCGACATCATGAGTGATACTTTTCTTCTTGACTTTGTCATCAACGTCACGTCTGGTCTGTTTGCACGTATCACCCTATCCGTCCTGATACCATAGTCCCAGAGGATTTTTGCCTGATCGTTTTCTATCACTCCCTCAGGTTGGTGCTCGTACCACTTATTACTGCAAGGTAGCTGATGTTTCTTGCACAGGCCTCCAGTGGAGGGTCTTTTTGCCACTGAATCATGCTCTTTTTGTACTGGTTCTGTGCAAGTGCCGGGCATTCGCTTGCTATGTGGTTTATGTTTCATTTTTCGTATTGCACTTCCTACATATGGGAGAGATGTTATTTCCGTCTATCGTTCTTTGAACATATCTGGTTCTTAGGGCCTGATCTTGTGCCGCTGTTATCATTCCTTTCAGTTTCCTTCTTTAGCTCTCCCCTCTGTAGCCATTGCCATGTGTCATCGCTAGCTAGTTCTTTAGTCTGTCTCATGTATTGTCCGTGGCATTGTTTATTGTGCCAGTCCTCTGTTCTGTCTATCATTCTCCTGTCTCTGTATATTTCTGGGTGTCTTCGTCTACTTTTATTAGTCCTTCTTCCCATGCACTCTTTAGCCACTCGTCTTCACTGGTTTTCAGATATTGCCCCATGCTCTGTTTTCGATGTTGACAAAGTCCTCTATACTTAGTAGTCCTCTCCCTCCTTTCTTTCGTGTTATATAGTCTGTCCGTATTTGCTCTTGGGTGTAGTGCTTTGTGTATTGTCATATGTTTCCTGGTTTTCTGATCTATGCTGCGGAGTTCTGCCTTCGTCCATTCCACTATTCCTGCGCTGTATCTGATTACTGGCACTGCCCATGTGTTTATGGCTTTTATCATATTTCCGGCGTTGAGTTTTGACTTGAGTATCGCCTTGAGTCTCTGCATATATTCTTTCCTGATCGTGTCCTTCATCTCTTGGTGTTTTATATCCCCTCCTTCCATTATTCCCAGGTATTTGTATCCTGTCCTCATCTATGTGTTTGATGTTTGCTCCCATCTTGTAGCTTTATCCCTTCAGTTCTCGTTACTTTGCCCTTTTGTATGTTGACTAAGGCGCTTTTTCTATTCCAAACTCCATCCTGATTATTATTATTATTATTATTATTATTATTATTATTATTATTATTATTATTATTATTATTATTGTTTTTTTTTTTTTTTTTTTTTTTTTTTTTTTTTTTTTTTTTTTTTTTTTTTTTTTTTTTTTTTTTTTTTTTTTTTTTTTTTTTTTTTTTTTTTTTTGCTCTATCACAGTCCTCCATTCGACTGGTGGTATTTATAGTGTGGGGTTCCGGGTTGCATCCTGCCTCCTTAGGAGTCCATCACTTTTCTTACTATGTGTGCCGTTTCTAGGATCACACTCTTCTTGCATGAGACCTGGAGCTACTTCAGCCTCTAGTTTTTCTAGATTCCTTTTCAGGGTATCTTGGGATCGTGCTAGTGCTCCTATGATTATGGGTACGATTTCCACTGGCATATCCCATATCCTTCTTATTTCTATTTTCAGATCTT
>NC_087220.1:62713355-62732445 GCF_015104395.2 Macrobrachium nipponense
TTTTTTAGTATTTTCTTATTTTTCATTTGTTTATTCTTTTATTTGTGTTTTCGCAGATGGTAGGGGGAGGGGTACGGACGGGGTAGGGGTGTGGGGTGGCGGTTGTGAACGTGTAGATTACGAGATTTGTCGCTACATTCCTAACAACATTTATTTATTTATTTTATTATTATTATTTATTTATTTATTCATTCATTTATTTATCTGAGAATGCAAGGAAAAATATAACGCACATTCCCTTTAGCCTTTTTTTGGTAATTATTTTTTATTGGTCTTCGTATATATTATTATTATTATTATTATTATATTATTATTATTATTATTATTATTATTATTATTATTTTCAGTAGAAGTAGTAGTAGTAGTAGTAGTAGTAGTAGTATAGTAGTAGTAGTAGTAGTAGTAGTATTCTAATCAAATTAGCTACGAGATTTTATTTAATTTCAATCTCGTCTTCAGCCACCGACTGAGTTTGACGGAAGTTACGAATTCTCTCTCTCTCTCTCTCTCTCTCTCTCTCTCTCTCTCTCTCTCTCTCTCTCTCTCTTCTCTCTCTCTCGTCAGGCGTCAGCCGCAAGGGAGAAAATTTTACTTAATAAGCCAGGGATATATCCGGCTAGGAACTATGCGCTGATATAGCCCGACATCCCAAACTTTACACTAGAATTTTTTTTTTTTTTAAGTCAAACTTCCTGACTTGAGGATGAGATTGAGGCCTAAATTTAGAAAAAATTATATACTGGGGGATTTTTAAGAACTTGGAAACTAATGTTTTTTTTAACATTAAAAGCCCACAATTTAATTTTTATTTTCCTTGAAAGGAGTTTATTTTAACTTCTTTTTTTTTGCAATTTAGTTTTATGTTTGAAGGGAGTTTTCATTTTTCTTTGTTTTTTTTATGGAATGATTCAGAGTCAAAGGACAGTTATAATTGCTGGGAGCCTTTCAATTCTTTTAATTAATATCCGATTAGTTTTTTTTTCTTTTCACTGGTAACCATAAACGGGACTTTGTCAGAAAAATCTTTATAGCTGTAATTGGAAAGTTCTTTATAGTTGTAATTATGAATAGATTGGTTTTATTTGAAGTTTTAAGGATAAGTCATTAGTCTACGTGACGTACAGTTGCGCATGCGCGTCAGCGCCTGGAAACCTTCAGCTAAAGACCAACCCATTACCGAGGAGGGTTGGAAGACTACTACCAATGTTACTGTAACTCCATCGAATACTGATGCTTAATGTATGCGCAAACCTCCCTTTTTTTATTTTTCTGTGACATGAAATCATTGTGCCGGCTTTGTCTGTTCGCCCGGACTTTTTTTCTTCCACTTTTCTGTACGCCCTCAGATTTTAAAAGATTACCGAGACTACAAGGCTGCAAATTGGTGTGTTGATCATCCACCCTCCAAACAGCAATCTTACCAGATTACAGCCCCCTAACCTCAGTTTTTTTTTTTTTTTTTTTTTTTTTTTTTGAAAGTTAAATTTAGCCATGATCGTGCTTCTGGCAACGATATAGGACAGTCCACTACCGTATCGTGGTTAAACGTTCCTGGGCTGCGGTTCATACGGCATTATACAGAGACCACCGACAGATAGATCTATTCTAGGTGGGCTTGATTATACAATGTACCGGCTGTTCAGAAAACTGGTTTATTTGTGTTTAGTTAAATGGACATCGTGTGTTTTATAAGTATTTGTATAGGTGGTGATGTAATCCATGTATAAAGGTGTAAGTATACAGGTTTTTATACACTTTTAGTTCCTTTGGTTCTTATCCTAAACATGAATTCAATATATTTCCATTATTCGTGTTGTAAAATCGACACATCATAAAAGCATTCTAAGTTTTATTTTTGTTGTACAGTTTGATTAAATCATTCCTATCACCGTAAATTCTAAGTCTGAAAAATTTTATTATTTTTCCTAAACGTTAGTTGAAAACAGTTTCTTCGTTCCATAGATTAGTTGTTTAAATTTTAATGTAATGATTTCATCCTCAAAGATTCATACAATTTTTTATTCCGTATAAAGACGACAAATCTTCACAGCGTAAAATATCGTAAACTATTCCCCAAGATGAGCGGTTAACGTTCCCGTTTAAAACATCATTTTCCTCGTCGTAAAAGGTGGAATTTCGTCCCGAATGCCAAATGTGGCCCGGACCGCGACGCCTGAGGGGGAGGGGAGAGTCTTAGTCTCCCCCCCCTCCCCCCTCAGAGTCTTCGGTATCTGGCCGTAACCGAACTGGGGCGAAGTTTCGGCCCATTTAAGGACGATTCCCAAAACAGTCGTGTTACGCTGTGTGATGTTATGGGCCAAGTTTCGCTTCTTGTTTTATTTGATCCTACTTCTTCTTCTTCTTCTTCTTCTTCTTCTTCTTCTTCTCTAGCATAACTCTCTTTTTCTTCCTCCTGGCTTTATTTATTTATTCTTGGCTTCCTTCCGTCTCTATCCTCTTCCCTTTTCCCTTCTTTTATCACCTCTTCCTCCATTCTCTACTTCTTTATCAGTTGTCTTCGTCTCCTTATTCTTCTTGTCTTTCGTAATAATAATAATAATTCCTCAATCGTATTACGCCGTAGTTAAAAGATGTTACGCAGTATGTCTTGGAGTCACGCCACAGGGCCGTAACATTTTATTAGGGGGGGGGTTGTCTGTTGTTTTCCTTCATCTCCTCCCCCCCCCCCCCCCCGCCCCCGCCTTCTTCAGACCCAACCCCTTCCCTCGGCACTGACTTATTATGACCAATCAGCGGAATGTGACCTATGGTCATATTGTCGTTGGGAAATCACTGGAATAACAAGAAAAATTCTTCGCTAATTACTTTAGTCTCCTTCGAACCTCTCTCTCTCTCTCTCTCTCTCTCTCTCTCTCTCTCTCTCTCTCTCTCTCTCTCTTTGCATGGTTAAAGTGTTTCGCTTTACAATAAAATTAGTATCAATTAAAAAGGAAATATTTAACACTTCTCTCTCTCTCTCTCTCTCTCTCTCTCTCTCTCTCTCTCTCTCTCTTACTCTCTCTCTCTCTCTCTCTCTCTCGTAAAATGCTTCAATTTGCTAATTCTTCAATAAAAAAAAAGGAATTGTAGTTTTTTTCATACCTCTCTCTCTCTCTCTCTCTCTCTCTCTCTCTCTCTCTCTCTCTCTCTCTCTCTCTCTGGTGAGAAAGGGGAGTAGAGTAGACATTCCGCGCACAGCCAATTTAACTCGCAACCATTAAACTTTTCTCATTATTTTCCCGACGCCTAGAGGGGACTGGACTTTGTCACGGATCCCCAGCTGTAAATTTGACCGACTATTATCAGTTCGGGGAATAGGTACTTTCCTGGCTCTTTTTGGCGTTCTGAGCTTTCTCTCTGTGTGGCGTCGCGTCGTGCGTCTGGAGAGACCGTTGTTGCCGAGTTGTAGGCTGTGTGTAGGAGGTCTTCTGCGTGGTAGTGTCTGTATATAACACTCGATCGCCTTTGGTTGAGGAAGTGAGTGGAATTGTTCACTTTAGGTAAAAAAAAGAAATTAAAGCTCTCTCTCTCTCTCTCTCTCTCTCTCTCTCTCTCTCTCTCTCTCTCTCTCTCTCTCTCTCTCTCTCTGTTCTATCTTTTGTATTGGTAAAATGTTCCACTTCACAATAAAATTAAATACAATTAAAAAGGAAATAATTGACAGTTTCTCTCTCTCTCTCTCTCTCTCTCTCTCTCTCTCTCTCTCTCTCTCTCTCTCTCTCTCTCTCTCTTTCTGCTCTGAAAAAGAGGCTTAGAAATGTTTCTGAAAGTCTGGTACGAGAGAGAGAGAGAGAGAGAGAGAGAGAGAGAGAGAGAGAGAGAGAGAGAGAGAGAGAGAGAATATATTATCATTTATTAGCATAAAAAGTTTAACCAATAAGTAATACTCGTTGTTATACAATTTTATATTGCGGCAATCCTACTTTATAGCTGTTCACTATCGAATGGCAGATCAGTCAGTATACACAAACTTCAGGCCTAACAGCTGGCGCCTGTTTTTTTTTTTTTTTTTTTTTTTTTTTTTTTTTTTTTTTTTTTTTTTTTTTTTTTTTTGTTTTTTTGGGGGGGGTGTTGTTGTATTAAGTACAAGAAGACAGTAAAATCACCGACCTAAAAATTACGGTGATCTTTACACTTTTATAGACACTCGTCTGTCCTGTAGTAGTCTTATAGGGCCTACTGTGGGCAGTAGTCCTTTAAGTTGCCGGAATACTCTTAGATTTAAATTTATTTTTTTTTTTTACTTTTTAAGTAATAAATAACTTTAATAAAAAGCGCTTTTTATTCAATGAAAGTCAGTTCAAAATAAACATTAATTTTAAAGCAATGCTTGGAAAATATTATTGGGAAAAGAGAATATGAATAAATTATTTTAAAAAATAAAAATGTCTTTTTATTTTATTCTGAATATGTACAATTAGTCTATCAAAAACAGTTTTTTTCTCTATTTTTCCGCTTAATCTTAATATTTTATAACATTACAAGCCCTCCGCGATAAAAGTTATCTTTTATGCAAGTTTTTTCTTCGTGTAATTTTTTAAATAATATTTACAAGTCGAAGGTTTAAACAATTAGTTTTTTTCACTTTAATTGTAAAACGGCTTTTGATCTTTATAATAGAAAAGTTGATTGAAATATTCCACAATAAAAATTAGGCCATTGTAGAATACGTATAAGGAATCACTTCGTATGTTTGGGATCTCATGAGAAATGTTATTCGTTCACTCAGTCTTGTTTTGATCCTCATTGTGACCGATTCCCGCATGCGCACCCGACGGCTAAAGGTTTCAATAAAGTTGATCTTTTAGACAGCAGGAATTTTAAACTCCTCCTTCTCCCATTTCCGTGTTTATGAGAAACGTTTGTACAAGGAATGGACGTTTGATGTGCCAACTCTTCGGCCTTCCTGTTTATTTAAACGTTTCTGTTGTATCCGGACTTGGAAAACATTACTTCAGTGAATAAACGTAGATCTGGTTTGTGTTAATTTTGTTTGTGTTTGTTTGTTTGCGTAAAATTGTGTTTGTGTGTGTGTGTGTGAAGTTTTCTGAATATCCGGTTTAAAACTTTTTTTTGTAGAGAAAGACTAGAGCCTGTTTACCACCAAGTATGGATTTCGGGACTCTCTCTCTCTCTCTCTCTCTCTCTCTCTCTCTCTCTCTCTCTCTCTCTCTCTCTCTCTCTCTCTCTCCATAGTAAACATTTTTAGAACGTATAATGTGGAGCGCTTCCTAAAAAGGTTTTAGAAGTTGTTTACCGAAAGTAGCGCGTTTCCGTAATCTCTCTCTCTCTCTCTCTCTCTCTCTCTCTCTCTGCCCAAGTACGTATTTGTGGGACGTTAAATGTTGACCATTTCTTGGAAACTAGCCAAAGATTAATTTACAAAAAGATAGTGATTAATTGCTTTGTATTCTCTCTCTCTCTCTCATCTCTCTCTCTCTCTCTCTCTCTCTCTCTCTCTCTCTCAACTGCTGGTAAGAGATGAATTAACCTACTTTGAATGGCATCCCGGAAGGAGGAATCTCTACCTCCCCCTCCCCTCCCTATTCCCTCCCTCCCCATAGTAATATTTAGACTCCTAATACTAAAGAGTTTGACTTAATAATAGAAAAATTGGATGATATATGTAGAAATCACAAGGAACTGGGACTATTGTCCTATCTGGAGACTTCAACTTTCCTTTCGTAGACTGGAAAGAACGAATAGGAGATTGTGGATGTACTTATACATAAAAAAGAGAGTAATAGTAGTGCAGAAGATAAGAGGCAATTCGAAAAGCTATTAGATATGCTACTAGAATACAACATTCAACAAATAAATCACCGCCAACAAGAAAGGAAAATACTTTAGACCTAGTATTTGTGAACGAGATGAATTTGTTAAAGAAATAATCGTTTATAATGCGAGTATTTCAGACCATAATGTCATAGAATTAACAGTCCATTCCAAAGCAAGTGAAAACAGAGATAAGCAAGAAATGAAAAGTGGGAAGGATATGGAAAATACAACTTCTTTACAGTAGAAATATAAAAATGGCAGAAATAAATGAAGAATTAAACAAAGATTGGGATAATATTTTCGTAAGTGATGACATAAAAGGTAAATAAACGGAGATATTATATAAAATATTAGAGAAAATAGTGGATAAATATATACCGAAGAAGAAAAGTAAACATCAGTCATGCATACCAAGAGACAGAAGGATCTTGTTCAGAAAATCGAAAAGTGGAAAAAAGGAATCTAGCAAAAAAAAAATGCATGGAAAGTTATAGAACTAAAAAGTAAGATAGAAAATGCAGAACAAAAGATTATACAATCAAAAGAAAATGAAAAAACGGGACTTGGAAGAAAAAACCTATTAAATATCAAGCAAAAAATCCCAAACTATTATACTCATATGCGAAGAAGATGAATAAAAGAAGAATAGAAATAGGCCCTCTAAGAATTGAAGGGAGATTAACGAATGAAAAAAAGGAAATTTGCAACATACTGGCAGAACGATATAAGAGAGAATTCACCCTAGAAATAGATAATGAAGATAATGATATAGAAGTAAGGGATGAAAATAGTGAATATTTAGCTGACATAGATATTAATGAAAGCTGATATTGTGCAGGCTATTAATGAAATTAAAAATGGAGCTGCTGCAGGGCCTGATGGAATTCCTGCTATTTTGTTAAAGAAAGTAGTTCATTCTATCGCAAAGCCACTTGCAATATTATTAAGACAAAGTGTAGATACAGGCAAAATTTATGATGAGCACAAATTAGCATATATTACCCTACTTTCAAAAGTGGATCAGACTAGAGGCAAGTAATTATAGGCCTGTGAGTCTAACATCACATATTATGAAAGTGTATGAAAGGGTAATGAAGAAAAATATTATGAAACATTTAATAAAAAATAATTTGTTTAATAAAGGACAACATGGTTTCGTCCCCACCCAGGAAAAAGTACACAAACCCAACTGTTAGTCCACCGTGAGACATATTCAAAAATATGAAAGCGGAAATGAAACCAGATGTGGTTTATTTAGACTTTGCAAAAGCTTTTGATAAAGTAGACCATAATATATTAGCGAAGAAAATTAGAAAACACAATATCGTGGATAAAGTAGGAAGATGGTTAAAAGAATTTTTACACAACAGAAAACAGATAGTTATTGCAAACGACGAGAAATCGGATGAAGCCAAGGTAATATCCGGTGTGCCGCAAGGTACAGTGTTAGCTGCAATACTGTTTGTTATTATGATTGAAGACATAGACAATAATGTTAAGGATTCGGTAGTGAGTAGTTTTCGCAGATGACACAAGAATAAGTAGAGAAATTACTTGTGATGAAGATAGGAACGCTCTACAAAGAGACCTTAAACAAAGTATATGATTGGGCAGAGGTAAATAGGATGGTATTTAACTCTGATAAATTGAATCAATAAATTATGGAGACAGAGAAAGAAAGCTATATGCATATAAGGGACCTAATAATGAGACAATCACAAATAAGGAAGCAGTTAAAGACCTTGGTGTGATGATGATAGGAACATGTTATGCAATGATCAAATAGCAACTCTGTTGGCAAAATGTAAAGCAAAAATGGGAATGTTGTTACGGCACTTCAAAACAAGAAAAGCTGAACACATGATTATGCTTTATAAACATTATGTTCGTAGTCACTTGAATATTGCAATATGATATGGTACCCACACTATCAAAAGGATATTGCACAAATAGAGAGTGTACAAAGGTCCTTTACAGCTAGAATAGAAGAAGTTAAAGACCTTGACTACTGGGAAAGACTACAATTCTTAAAATTATATAGTCTAGAAAGGAGAAGAGAACGCTACATGATAATTCAGGCATGGAAACAGATAGAAGGAATAGCAGAAAATATCATGGAACTAAAAATATCAGAAAGAGCAAGCAGAGGTAGATTAATAGTGCCCAAAACTATACCAGGAAAAATAAGGAAAGCACACAGGACATTAATCCACTACGCACCAGCATCGATAATGCAGCGTCTATTCGATCGTTGCCAGCTCATCTGAGGAATATATCAGAGTGAGCGTAGATGTGTTTTAAGAATAAGCTCGACAAATATCTAAACTGCATCCCAGACCATCCAAGATTGGAAGATGCAAAATATACCGGAAGATGTACTAGCAACTCTCTGGTAGACATTAGAGGTGCCTCACACTGAGGGACCTGGGGCAACCCGAACAAGATGTAAGGTCTGTAAGGTAAGGTCCCCCACCCCACTCCTCTTCCGCCTATGTTTTTTCCTAAAGACAAATTTTAAAAATACCGTAAGTCGAATTTTCGGAGATTTAGTTTTTTTTCTTTCTTTCTTTTTGGTCATTTTCGTGGCTTTGCTTATTAATAAGCAAAGCCACGAAAATGACCAAAAAGAAAGAAAGAAAAAAAATGGTATTGGAAAAAAAACTTATTTTCAATATTATTGCTTTGGTTTTTATTTGTTTGTGGGGATGGTGTTGATAATATATCTCTCATTATGGTTTTATGTCATTAATATTTATTAACGCTCGTAATTGTTATGACTAAACTAGGTTTAAAATATTACAGATTACGGCTGGATGGAGCGTGGAAAATTATAATAATAATTAGATATAAAAGTAATTTTCATATAGAACTGATTACGGAATTTATTGTAATGGAGAAGGGACTGAAATCTATTGAAATACACTAATGGTTTTCAAATGAATGAGGATATCTGAATTATTATTATTTTATCGAAAGGTAAAAACAGAAATATTAAAGAGAAATGGTTCTTGTTGATAAAATAAGAAGGATTTCCATTTGAAATTATAATGGCAATTAGACTTTGGAAAACCTAATTTGCTAGGCCTAGATCCTCCACATGATAATCTAGACAATAACTCTACATATATCAGCATAAACAGCTTGCAACACTTTCCTGGTTATTGTTGGCAACACTACCCTATAAACTGTTGGCAACACTACCCTAGAAACTGTCGGCAACACTGTCTTAAATGAACCACTGACAGTGCAATGCTGATTCCCTTATTGCATCTCCTAGGCAGCCCTGCCTGCGGCTGAGATTGGCAACAGTGCTTCGACTAACTCCGCGATCCTTGTCTCCCGAGTGGTAGCCCTGACACATCGCTGTTGGCAACATTGCACCGCCAAGCGTCCTTGTTCTCTAGTCCTTGGCGCCCCCAGATTTTTATTTCTCCTCGTCCTAATAACCCTCGGGGACGTCCTTCGGGTCCAGTTGACGCCCGATACTCTTAACGAGGCCCAATTTCGGTTCGAGTAGGACCCGGATAGGGGTGGGGTGGGTTGGGGGCAACTTTCGACACCCACGTTCGATTGTTAGGGTCAATTAACTTCGGACGTGAAGGTTCAGTCACACCTTTCATCCCCCAGGAACACTGATCCACCCCCTCCCTCCCTCCCTCCCTCCCAGCACCCACCCCAGTCCACCCCAACCTAACCCACAGTGCTCTCTTGCTTTAGAGGTTGAAGTCTCTGGCTTCTGTGTGAAATAGTTTCAATCTCTCTCTCTCTCTTTCAATACACACACACACACACACACACACACACACACTATATATATATATATATATATATATATATATATATTATATATATATATATATATATTATATAATATAAAGATATAAATTGCCATCCTCTGTATGCGCAAACAACATCCGACTTATACATATGCATATGCATCCCCAATAGTTGCATGAAAGCATTTTATTTCTCCCATCAGATGTACTATTTGCCAAAAAACTGTTCGCACCAATTCCGAAAAAAAAATATGAATACAACATCGTTTTCTCTCTGTACAGCTTTTTTTTTTTTCCTGGTCCGAATTTTTGGTCAGGTTCTGTTGGCTTTTTTTTTTTTTTTTTTTTTTTTTTTTTTTGCTGGGGATTTTTGGCTGGGGAGGGGAGAGGGCGAATATCAGTTTTCATCTGTTTTGCATTTTTTTTTTTCATGACACACACTCTCTCTCACTTCAGCCAGTTCTGGTCAGGTTCTCTCTCTCTCTCTCTCTCGATGCCAGATAACTCACAATCACCACCCATTCTCTCTCTCTCTCTCTCTCTCGTAGAATAAGATTACAGAAATAGCTCAGAAATGCAATGACTTTACTGGGTAGGTAAAGTTGGGATGTGCATAAGGAATAAGGTACAGATTGATGAAAGTTTTATGAGAGAGAGAGAAGAGAGAGAGAGAGAGAGAGAGAGAGAGAGAGAGAGAGAACAGATATCAAAACTCTTTGGCTGTTAAAACATTGAAAAATAGGGAAGAGCTGGAACTAGATTCAGAGAGAGAGAGAGAGAGAGAGAGAGAAAGATGATAACGTTGCGACAGCAGGAACAGTAAGAGCTGGTATATAATTGAGTTAGCATCGTTGTCAGAGAGAAAACGGCTAGAAAGTTTGCAGAGTTACAAACGCAGAAAGAAGAAACCTTATTAGATTATAATTAAGGAAGGCCAGGCGAGAGGAGATCATAATAATAATAATAATAATAATAATAATAATAATAATAATAATAATAATAATAATAATAAAATAATAATAATAATAGTAATAATAATAATAATAATAATAATGAATCGGAAGAGAATTAATTGAAAAGTATTTAAGGGAACGCATAGTTAGTAATTTGGTAAGTGCCCAAGTGGAGAGAGAGACAGACAGACAGACAGAGTCAGAGAGAAAGAGAGAGAGAGAAAGAGAAATTACTCAGTTCTTATTGTCGAAGTTGTTTGTGAGAGAGAGAGAGAGAGAGAGAGAGAGAGAGAGAGAGAGAGAGAGAGAGAGAGAGAGAAATTAACCAGTTTTTATTGTAGCGCCTCAGTGGCATGATCGGTTTGGTCTTGGCCTGCCACCTCGGTGGTCGCTCGTTCGATTCTCGACCATTCCATTGAGGTGTCAGAGATGTGTATTTCTGGTGATAGAAGTTCACTCTCGACGTGGTTCGGAAGTCACGTAAAGCCGTTGGTCCCTTTCCTGAATAACCACTGGTTCCATGCAACGTAAAACCATCATACAAACAAACAAATAAGCGGTTTGTGTGTCTGAAAGAGAGAGAGAGAGAGAGAGAGAGAGAGAGAAATTAACCAGTTTTTATTGTCGAAGCTATTTGTGTCTGAAAGAGAGAGAGAGAGAGACAATAGCCTTAATGAACAAGAGCAGACCACTGGGAGCTATGACTGATCAGAATCAATTAGCTAACGGGGCCTTACTGAAGACGATCCCCAGGGAACAGGAGAAGGATGATAAATGGGGAGATGAGCAACAGGAACGATGTCGGTGAATGGGAACGCAGAGGAAGACGGGGAATGGGAAATAAACTGATGATTGGGAGAGAAACTACTGGGAAGATTCAGAGCAGAGAGACTGGTGGGAGAGGAGAGGGAAATGTAGTAGATAGAGAGAAGGTAAGAGATGATGGATAAATGCACGAGAAAAGGTAGACAATTTGAAGGTAAAAGGTGACTGATAAAGGGAAGGAAAATGAAGGAAATGGGAAGGGGAAGGAAAACAGAAAAAGGGAGATGAAACTGGGAAGAGAAGGGAACGGGAAGAAAAGAAAGTTTCGATAAAAGCGAAGAGACAACATGAAGGAAGAGGGAGAAATGAATGAAAAATATAGTCTTTGTTTATTTCACCCATTCAAGTCATTGATCATTTCATTTACTATCAATTCCACATATTCATTTTTATTCATTTGATTATCATATATTTGTTCGGTTTTCATTTATTTATTTTGTGTTTTTCACGACGAGAACATTTGTAAAGGACTTTTTTTTTACTGACAGAAAATTCTATTTTTGTCTGATTGGTTTTGTGTCAGACTCGAAGAATGAGCAAATATAATTCTCTCTCTCTCTCTCTCTCTCTCTCTCTCTCTCTCTCTCTCTCTCTCTCTCTCTCTCTCTCTCTCTTTTCTTGACGTACAAAATTATCCAACATTATTTTGAACCTTTATTATTATTATTATTATTATTATTATTATTATTGATTATTATTATTATTATTATTATTATTATTATTATAAAATAAACTCCCATAACATTTGTTATAATAATTCCGTTTAAATCATTCTTTTACGTTCTAATGTAACATCACATTACGTAATCCATTTAGCAAACTTGGGGTGGCGGCTGACGGGTAGGGGCCTTATTTCATAATCCCCCCCTACCCTTGACTGAAGCAACCCCCCCCCCCCTTTCCCACAAGCTGTGTCTCCCCACATCCAAATTGGCTATCGGAATCCAGTTAATGGAATAACCCGTATCTTAATTGAGTTTTTTTTTTTCCTGGATATATCTTTGATAGCTTTTTTCTTTTTCGATTTAATGGTGGGGGATGTATTGCTTGTTTTTGTAGTTTTTTCGTGGTTTTTTCTTTGTGTTTCTTTATTAAGTAGCGTAATTGGCCTTTTTCAAACTGCAACAATATTTAAGCTATTTTGTTCAGTTATACTTACTTATTAGATAAATTATGTAGCTCTATTTTTTTTAGGAATTTATGATACATAAACGTTGCGTTTGTAACCTGTAGAGGATACGTGTTACACACAGAACAAATTAATATATTGAGTTACATAGCATTTTTTACTGGAAGGTTTACGTGTCATCTTCGTATTAACTGAGAGGGAGCAGAGTGAATAGCTCATTACAGCCATTTCTGCTCTCTCTCTCTCTCTCTCTCTCTCTCTCTCTCTCTCTCTCTCTCTCTCTCTCTCTCTCTCTCTCGAAAGCCAGCTAGTCAGTTTCTCTCTTTCACTCAAAAGCAGTTACTCTCTCTCTCTCTCTCTCTCTCTCTCTCTCTCTCTCTCTCTCTCTCTCTCCAGAATTTGTAAACAGCAACAGTGTGGAAGAGTTCAAAATAAAGCTAGACAAAATCATTAGGACACTGTGAATACACAGTAAAACCTGATCCTACAGATAAGTGAGCACACGATGTCTCCTCTTAGGTTGGACTAACAAGTCTTTGAGACATCCTAATCCTTGTAACTCTCAAAAGCCAGTTCTAGTTCACTGTCTTCTCTCTCTCTCTCTCTCTCTTTTTTTCATCTCTCTCTCTCTCTCTCTCCTCCAGCCAGTTCTAGTCAGTTTCTCTCTCTCAAGCCATTCTAGTCTCTCTCTCTCTCTCTCTCTCTCTCTCTCTCTCTCTCTCTCTCTCTCTCTCTCTCTCTCTCTCTCCAGAATTTGTAAACAGCAACAGTGTGGAAGAGTTTAAGTGAGCACACGATGTCTCCTCTTAGGATGGACTAACAAGTCTTTGAGACATCCTAATCCTTGTAACTCTCAAAAGCCAGTTCTAGTCTCTCTCCCTCTGTCTCACTGAGACAGCATCATGCACCAGTTACTTTCACAGGCAGGTTATACATCTCGTGTATGTGTGTGCGAGTATGTATGTACGCATTCGCCTTACTGCCATTAACGTAGGCAACCGTTCGGCCACTTTACCCAACTCCTGCAGCAGTTAGGGATTGCGTCATTGAAGCGCAAAGCCCTTGTCGAGTGTGTGAGATCAGCTGACTGCAATCGCAAACTCACAGGCGATTGGGTTTCGTTCTAAGATCACGTCAAGATTGGACTTTGGGGACTATGATTAGGGACACCTTCCTCCCCGGGCTATGAGAGGGGATGCGTGTTTGATTGGTCGATCGGTATGTGATTGGTAATATATATATATAATATATTAATATATATATATATATATATATATATATATATATATAATATATATATATATATAGAGAGATGAGAGAGAGAGAGAGAGAGAGAGAGAAGAGAGAGAGAGAGATTTTTGAGAAGAGAGAGAGAGAGACGATAGAGAGAGAGAGAGTTTTATATAGCATGGTTGAATTGTAAGAGAAAATACTTTCGATAAAACATATGTATACAAAAAACTTTATTTATTTATTTATTTATATATATATATATATATATATATATATATAAAGAGAGAGAGAGAGAGATGGAGAGAGAGAGAGAGAGAGAGAGAGAGACCTTACCTTACCTTACATCTTGTTCGGGTTGCCCCAGGTCCCTCAGTGTGAGGCACCTCTAATGTCTACCAGAGAGTTGCTAGTACATCTTCCGGTATATTTTGCATCTTCCAATCTTGGATGGTCTGGGATGCAGCTTAGATATTGTCGCGCTTATTCTTAAACACATCTACGCTCACTCCTGATATATTTCCTCAGATGAGCTGGCAACGCATTGAATAGACGTTGCATTATCGATGCTGGTGCGTAGTGGATTAATGTCCTTGTGTGCTTTCCTTATTTTTCCCTGGTATGGTTTTGGGCACTATTAATCTACCTCTGCTTGCTCTTTCTGATATTTTTAGCTCCATGATGTTTTCTGCTATTCCTTCTATCTGTTTCCATGCCTGAATTATCATGTAGCGTTCTCTTCTCCTTTCTAGACTATATAATTTTAAGGATTGTAGTCTTTCCTAGTAGTCAAGATCCTTAACTTCTTCTATTCTAGCTGTAAAGGACCTTTGTACACTCTCATTTGTTCAATATCCTTTTGATAGTGTGGGTACCATATAATATTGCAATATTCAAGTGGACTACGAACATATTTTTCTTTTATAAAGCATAATCATGTGTTCAGCTTTTCTTGTTTTGGAGTGCCGTAACAACATTCCCATTTTTGCTTTACATTTTGCCAATAGAATTGCTATTTGATCATTGCATAACATGTTCCTATTCATCATCACACCAAGGTCTTTAACTGCTTCCTTATTTGTGATTGTCTCATTATTAGGTCCCCTATATGCATATAGCTTTCCTTCTCTGTCTCCATAATTTATTGATTCAAATTTATCAGAGTTAAATACCATCCTATTACCTCTGCCCAATCATATACTTTGTTAAAGTCTCTTTGTAGCGCGTTCCTATACTCATCACAAGTAATTTCTCTACTTATTCTTGTGTCATCGGCGAAACTACTCACTACCGAGTCCTTAACATTACTGTCTATGTCTGCAATCATAATAACAAACAGTAATGCAGCTAACACCGTACCTTGTGGCACACCGGATATTACCTTAGTTTCATCCGATTTCTCATCGTTTGCAATAACTATCTGTTTTCTGTTGTGTAAAAATTCTTTTAACCATCTTCCTACTTTATCCACTATATTATGTTTCCTAATTTTCTTCGCTAATATATTATGGTCTACTTTGTCAAAAGCTTTTGCAAAGTCTAGATAAACCACATCTGTTTCATTTCCGCTTTTCATATTTTTGAATATGTTCTCACGGTGGACTAACAGTTGGGTTTGTGTACTTTTTCCGGGTACGAAACCATGTTGTCCTTTATTAAACAAATTATTTTTTATTAAATGTTTCATAATATTTTCTTCATTACCCTTTCATACACTTTCATAATATGTGATGTTAGACTCAACAGGTCCTATAATTTAACATGCTCTAGTCTTGATCCACTTTTTGAAAGTAGGGGTAATATATGCTAATTTGTGCTCAGAGAGAGAGAGAGAGAGAGGAGAGAGAGAGAGACGAGAGAGGAATGAAGAGGAGAGGAGAGAGTTTTATATAGCATGGTTGAATTGTAAGAGAAAATACTTACAAAAAAAACATATGTATAAAAACACTTTTTTTTATTTATATTTATATATATATATATATATATATATATATAATATATATATAGAGAGAGAGAGAGAGCGAGAGAGAGAAGAAGGTTTGTTTAATATAGTCTCAGTTTGAAGGGAAACCACAGCAAACGATTCCTCCTCCCCAGTCATTAGGGCCAAGATGGCTATCCCTTTGCGATTTCGAAGCCGTAAACCTTAGGAGAGGGGGTGTGGGGGAGAGGGGGTTGGAGGAGCGTCGTAAACGTGTTTGCGAGCCAACGTTGTAAAACGTCTTGCAAAAACGTCTTATAAACGTTTCGATTATCGTCCCCTTGCCTTCCATGGCAGTGTTTATAGCTTGCCATCATAGAAAATGGGCCTTGCAGCTTGCTGTCATAGAAAATGGGGGCTTACTGCTTGCTGTCATAGAAAATGAGGATTACTGCTTGCCGTCATAGAAAATAAATAGAAAAAAAATCTTCAAACTCATTTACACAAAGGAAACAATTGGATAATATTTTTTAAAAACTTTGTTCTTAGTTGTAATTGAAAACATTATGTGTCTTATTTAAAAACGTTATTGGCATCATTTAACTATCATCACAAATCACAAACGTTCATTTCAGTCCGTCTCTGAATCGCAGACGTTTGTGCTTATGAATCTACGTGGACTTATTGAAACGTTTTTGGCATTAATTTAATTATTTTTCACAAATCACAAACATTTATTCTAGTTCGTCTTTGATTCTCAGACGTTTGTGCTTATGAATCCACGTGAACATGGTAAAACGTAGCTATTATCATAACTCATAAATGTTCATTCTAGTTCGTCTTTGGATCTCTAATGTTTTTTCATGAATCCACGTGGACTTACTGAAACGTTTTTGGCATTAATTTAGCTATTGTTCACAAATCACAAACTTTTATTCTAGTTTGTCTTTGAATTTCAAACGTTTGTGTTTTGGAATCTACGTGGACTTATTGATACGTTTTTGACATTAATTTAGCTAAATCTATGTGGACTTACTGAACCGTTTTTGACATTAATTTAGCTATTATTCACAAATCACAAACGTTTATGTCACCTCTGGATCACGAACGTGTGTGTTTTTGAATAGCCTGAAACGTCGCAAGTTCTAGAAACCTCACGTTCCACAATTTTAAAAAGAATTTGATGTCCTGTTCGAAAAGCGGAAGTTCCAAAACTCCTTAGCAGAATGCAGTAGAGCACATTTGTCTTCACAGTCCACATCCTTCGTATCAAAATTACAGTCCATGTATCCTTAGTATATAAAAAAGAATCCTTCATTCATCTTCCCCCAAAAGGAGATTTGCATATAATGTCGAAACTTCTACAAGGCCGTAACAAAACAGCGATGCGGTGTACACTGGGTGAGGGAGTGTCTGTTTTCTATTTATTTTTGAACGCGAAACTTTTTTTACATATATTATTTCCGCTACGATTCCCAGGCGCAAGTTTCAAACTCTTATACGAGGAAGAGAGGAGTACTGCTTATGTTTTAATAGCCTGGTGTTGTTTGCTTATTCTCTTCCCGATGTGGGGATTGTGATGGGAAGAGAAGCCTGCCCCCTCTCTCTCTCATCCTCTCCTCGTCTCTCTCTCTCTCTCTCTCTCTCTCTCTCTCTCTCTCTCTCTCTGATGAAACTGGTCTGTAGAATTCACGTATTTCATTCTGAAGTAAGAGAAAATAGATTAATAAAAATGAAATGTGAATTTTGGTTGTAGTAAATTATTAGTATATATATATATATATATATATAAATTTAATTTTACTATATAATATATATATAGATAATATATAGAGAGAGAGCGAGAGAGAGAGGAGAGAGAGAGAGAGAGAGAGAGAGAGAGAGAGAGAGTTCGAACTACATACATTCTAATCCATCTTCGTAGAAAATCAGATTAAGTTCCGACCCCATCTGCCGTTTTAGAAAAACAAAAAGCTGGCATGATATTTGCATAATCTTCAAATATCATTTGTTATATACAACATGCATATGATGACGGATTTCGTGTTCACTGATGCCTAAAATTGCTATCTACAAAGTTTCGTAGAAGGACATCCTACAGATTAAATTAGTTCGTAGAGTTTGACAAAGTTGCTGTGTCTAGGCGGACGAGTGTACTGCCGGATTTATGCTAATCAGCCAAAAACGGATTGATTTATGGACCGAACTTGTGTCTTTCATATGGGTCTTATATGAGAAGTTACGTCCATTCATAAATTAAGTTGTATTTCGTTACGCTTGTATAAAAAAGAATATTATGAAGTTATTTTGAATGACTAATTTTTTTCATGTCAGAGAGAATATTAGTTTTTTAACCCTTAAATTCTGTGTAGGTTTCATATCTTGTTTCCGGACATTAGTTTTCTAGTTCTAGCTCTCTCTCTCTCTCTCTGTCTCTCTCTCTCTCTCTCTCTCTCTGTCAGTGTCAGTAACTAATGTTTTTCATGCTAGAAGCTATAATAGTCTAACTCGTAAATTCTCTGCAGGTTTGATAATATATTTATTCAGGTAGCAGTTCTCTCTCTCTCTCTCTCTCTCTCTCTCTCTCTCTCTCTCTCTCTCTCCGGTTCTGATATTGCAAAAGAATTTTTGGGATAAACTTTGCAAAAGCGCTCCATTTAAGGAATATCTTTCAAAAACGTTCCTTGGTCCTGAAAGAAATTATTGAGAAGCTATTCTGGTCTTAAATTGCCCCCTAAATTATATATATATGTATATGTATATATATACATATATATATATATATATATATATATATGTGTGTGTGTGTGTGTGTGTGTGTGTGTGTGTGTGTGCGCAAATTCCCAATTACCCAAGCTCAGTTGCAGCCACTCGCTTCCTCATTGTCACCCCCACTCAGCTGCACTTGAGGCAAAATCGAGGGAGCTAGCGACGGTATCGTTAGGCGATGATGCCAATCTTATTGCTAAAAACATCGTGCGTGTATCTCTCCTGTAGCGCATTGAACCCCCGCCCCTTCTTCCCCCCCCCCCCACCCCCTTTTCCCCCTCCCTCTCCTCCTCCCAACCCCAAGCCATTTGCATGTATATGAATGCTGCGAGAGACAGAAAGTATGCAGATAGTGGGAGGGCGTCCTTTCCTTAATCATATAACCCTGTCTTTCCCTGGGTGATGATTGTATATTTAGGGGAAGGGGGGAGGAGAAAGGGTAGGGGAGAGGGGATGGAGGGTTAAATAGTATTTTGTGGCTTTTTATGGCTTATTTCTTAGGCTTGGTTATGGCGTTTACGGTCGTGGTCTTGTGGTTTACTGGTTCTTATTGTATTTTGGGTAATACATTTTTTCTTGGTTGTGTTGTCTGTGATTTGTAAATTTTAATTTCGAATTATTTTTTCAATTTTAATCATTATTTAATTCTCCTGAGGACGGTTTATTATCTGATAAATTGCTGTTTTTAATCATTTCTCGTTTCATTTAC
>NC_087220.1:62732945-62757945 GCF_015104395.2 Macrobrachium nipponense
CACACATATATATATATATATATATATATATATATATATATATATATATA
This sequence comes from Macrobrachium nipponense, assembly GCF_015104395.2. Taxonomy (NCBI): domain Eukaryota; kingdom Metazoa; phylum Arthropoda; class Malacostraca; order Decapoda; family Palaemonidae; genus Macrobrachium; species Macrobrachium nipponense. The sequence goes on from NC_087220.1 coordinate 62,732,996, forward strand.
TATATATATATATATAGAGAGAGAAGAGAGAGAGAGAGAGAGAGAGAAAGAGAGAGAGAGAGAGAGAATACAACGCAATATATTGCAAATATTTTCTAACATTTCAACCCAGTGTACACTCCATGTTAATCTGGTGGTCCGAAGTTCGAATCCCGGCTCGGCCAACGCGGAATCAGAGGAATTTATTTCTGGTGATAGAAATTCATTTCTCGGTATAGTGTGGTTCGGATCCCACAATAAGCTGTAGGTGACCAATTGCTTCCTAGCCACGTAAAAATATCTAATCCTTCGGGCCAGCCCTAGAAGAGCTGTTAATCAGCTCAGTGGTCTGGTTTAAAACTAAGATATACTTCTCCATGTTAATAAATATTTTAATAATAATAATTATAATTGACAGAAATTGTTATTCATCCTTTCATCAGTTCAAATTGTATACCAAAGTCATGCAAATAATCAACAAAGATTACTTTCATCGGCAACAAAATCGTAGACGACCACAGAAATAATAGCAATAATTAACAAATATTGTTTCTCTTCAACAAGCAAAATCGAAGACCAAAGAAACAAAAAGAATAATTAACAAAATATTGTTTCTCTTCAACAACCAAACTCTCAGACCAAAGACAATATCAGAGACCAAAAAGTTATTAACAATAATTAACAAGTGTTATTTCCCTTCAACAACCAAAACCAATGACCAGAAATACAGGGAATTTTATGCAAAAAAAAAATAAAGAACAATATTAACTCTCCTGGTAATGTCCTCTGGGGGCAGGCCAGATCTGTGCGTTGGCAAATCGTGTTTGTCTCCCTGAACAATTAGATTACCCAGCTCTCTCTCTCTCTCTCTCTCTCTCTCTCTCTCTCTCTCTCTCTCTCTCTCTCTCTCTCTCTCTCTCTCTCTATCGTGTTTATCCCGTATTCTTGGGCTCTTTCTCGGAAAGGTTGGGGGAAAGTTTAAAATTTTTTATCTCTACATTGATTCCTTGAAATATTGGAATTGCAGCAGATTTAGGACTCTCTCTCTCTCTCTCTCTCTCTCTCTCTCCTCTCTCTCTCTCTTCTCTCTCTCTCTCTCTCTCTGTTTCCTATGCCTGCCTTAATTTTTAAGCAGTTAAATTCAAAGGGGTTGTTTTTCCTCCGCGTTATATAGCCATTTTTTTTATGTTTCGCATCTTTTATTTAGAAAAAGACTTGCTATGATGATTTTGCTACATTTTGTTTTTGACGTTTTAAGAAAAAACTATTTTATTGTTGATTGTGATTGCACATAGCTAAGAATACACAAATATTCACACTCAAATGTATGTGATTAAGCTTGGTTAAGTGTATGAGAGAGAGAGAGAGAGAGAGAGAGAGAGAGAGAGAGCAAACTTGAATTAATTTAGTCAAAAATACCGAAAAATACATCTAGAGTGACACCTCAAATGGGTGTATATAACGCTCTCTCTCTCTCTCTCTCTCTCTCTCTCTCTCTCTCTCTCTCTCTCTCTCTCCTTTGGCCGGGTTCCATAATCATTATATTTGCCTTATTTCCCGCCCGCAATACTGGCCATTTCATTAAGATGGTTTTGGGGGGAGGGGGGTTGGGGGGGGATTCCCATTTTTGTTTTTTTTTTTTTTTTTTTTTTTTTTCTCAGCGCTGCGTTCGAAGATGAGTCCTGATTATAATGTGGTTGGTGTTTTTTTTTTTTTTTTTTTTTTTTTGTGAACTGTTATAGTATGGTAAATGCTGGCTTTTTTTTTGGTGGGGGGGGTGGTTTTAATTCTCTCTCTCTCTCTCTCTCTCTCTCTCTCTCTCTCTCTCTCTCTCTCTCTCTCTCTCTCTCGTAATTACTGATCAGTTGTATGCGTGGGTAATTGAGATAATAAAATACCTTTGATAAAAGAAAGCGATATTTTTTTTTATATATTTGCGTGTTTATAATATATATATATATATATATATATATATATATATATATATATATATATATATATATATATATATATACTGGATTAAGCTACATATGTCCTTTAACATCTAATGTATATGTTTAACCGAAGGGAGGAAATTTTTCAGTTAAGAAGAAATTCGTCGGCTCATGGTCAGGTCAGCAAGGTGACCCCGTCGTGATTATGGTATCGCGGGTTCGTTTCCCGCTACCGGACATCATGATTTCTTCATATTTCTCTGAACTTGGATCTCGGGGCTTTGTAGTGACAGGCGTATCCCAAAAAAAAAAAAAAAAAAAAAAAAGAGCAATGCATTTGAGAAGTTAAGAGGGCATTGTGGCTATTACATTACAATAATATTAAGTTATATATATATATATATATATAATATATATATATATATATATATATATATATAGCATTTAGCTATTACAATTACATATAATATATATATATATATATATATATATATATATATTATATATATACAATACGACATACATATACATTCGTGCATATTCTTAAGAAGCCAGCACTCGAAATTTGTAACGACGAAAGCAGCTCGACCGTGTACAAAAATGTCTTGAGATACTGAAACATACTAGACCAGGCGCTCTTCTCCTGGTATCTCAGTGGGAAAAATATGGGTCTTGATTACGCAAGGAAAAAAGCAAAAAACAAAAAAAAAAAAAAAAAGTATATTCGAAGGAAAAAAAATACTCTGAATTATTTACTCTTTTTCTTGTGCGTAATGTGTGTGGTTGGTTTTTTCTTTATGTATTGGGATGAATATTATCTCCTCTCTTCTCTCTCTCTCTCTCTCTCTCAATCTCTCTCTCTCTCTCTCTCTCTCTCTCTGTATATATGTGTTATTATATATATATATATATATATATTCAAGTAATCAATATATATTTTCCAGTCACGTTATGGTGATTTTTGTTTTTTTTTAGATTAGATATATTATATATATATTATATATAGATATATTATATATATATAATATATATATATATATAGATATAGAGAGAGAGAGAGAGAGAGAGAGAGAGAGAGAGAGAGAGAGAGAGAGAGAGTAGTTTTATTCTCTCTCTCTCTCTCTCACTCTTAATATATATATATCTCTATATATATATATATATATATATATATATATATATATTATGTGTGTGTGTGTAAGAGAGAGAGAGAGAGAGAGAGAGAGAGAGAGAGAGAGAGAGAGAGATATTAACCGACCATAAGCCAGACATAACGAAGATCCTTTATCTCTCCCGTTATCATCTCTTTCCTCTCATTCCTTGTTTATCTCACTTTTATAACCCATAAAGATTATCTTCCTATAACCTCGGTAGTTAATGTATCCCACCGACCTTATCTGATGGCCTGCGTTATGATAACTTATAACCGCATGTTATATTCTCTTACGGGTACCTTGATAGCTGAGGATAATTGGTCTGGGGAGGTCGACGTGGTGCTGATGCGGCTGTTATGTAATTGTCCATTGGCCTGTGGAATTATGGGAAGGTTGTTTTGTTGTTAAAAATATCACGGGATATCCCTCTTAGAATTTTTTTTTATAATAATATAAAAACTCGTTTTCCTATTCAGAAATGCCATTTTTTCTCGGTTCGTTAAATGGAAAAAAAAAAACACTTTTTCTGTTTAAATTACTGGGATTTTTTTATGAGTGTGTTAAGAGGAAATAAAAAAAACACTTGTTTACTTATTCAAAAATTCCAGTTCTTCTCATTTTGTTAAATGAAAATTATAAAAAAAACACGCGTTTTTGCAGTTTGTTAAAGCAAAATAAAACAGACACTTATTTTCCTATTTAAAGATACCAATTACTCTTGGTTGTTAAATGAAAATAAGAAAACACAGGGTTTTTTATGATTTTGTTTTTTATGGAAATAAATTCATACTTTTTCTTATTTAAAAATTACTTTGTTGGTTTGTTAAATAAAAATATGAAAAAAGTTTTTCCATTTAAAAACACCAGTTTTATTCAAGTTGTGTTTTAAAACGTAATTCTTGAACTTGAAATGCAACAAAGCGACTGTGTATCACGCTAAATTAAAAACTCGTCAATAAATTTCATCGAGAATAAAATACATTGTGAGTGTATTGTTTAATATCACAAACTAAACCTTCTGAATATATAAAAACTCATTATTTCTCAGCTTCTCTTTCTTATACATATTCCCTCACATTTTTATTTTTATTTTTATTTGTTAATGTATCCTCGTTTCTTCTCCTCCTTCTTCTTCTTCTTCTTCGAAGATGATTATCGAGATCGTTCTCTTACTTAAGAGCCACCAAGTCATTCTGGAACTCCCCTTGGTGGGTGACGAGGAGGGAGGGAGGGGGGGGGGAGTACTGTGTAGGGGGAGGGAGGGTGGAAGGACTGGATGCTCCTTAGAGCTCATGAGGGAGCGATCTGTTGATGTTATGGCACCGCCCACCCAGACTGACCCCCACGAGTCGTAAATCTATGAGTTTATGGGATTTTGATGGAGGGAGGGGGAGGGGGGGTGTTTTTGGGGTAGGGGACGGGGATTAAGGGGAAGGGGTAGGGGGTAGTGGGGTTCTGTATCTTTGAGTCATAAAAGCAGCATTATATTGTTGTTATTGTTGTTGTTTCTTTAGGTTTTTACTTTCACTTGAATAACATAAATAAAGATGCTTACGAAATCTCGATGGTTTGTTTGTAGAACGGATATGCTGATTGTCTGTTTGTTTCAAGGGGTTTGTGTCAGGCAACGCTGCTTGAATTTTAGGTGTTTGTTTAATTTCAAAGCCTAGGAAGGGGACGTGTTTGTCCCAGGTTTATATTGTCTAAAAAAAATCTGAAAAATGAATAAATAAAAGTAATATTTCATTTCAGTCTGTTGCTAGAGCTGTTTTCTTGCTCTGGCTGATTGTATTGGGAATCAATCAAGTTAAATTAATCCTTGTCAAGTTTAATTAACCATTTTTGAGTTCAGTTAATCCCTGTTAGATTATACTAGTTATGTCGAGTTAATTTATCCCTGTCAAGTTCAGTTAATACCTGTCAAGTTAAGTTAGTCCCTGTCAAGTTGAATTAATCACTGTCAAGGTAAATTAATCCCTGTCAAATTAAAATAATCTCTGTCAAGTTAAATCAATCCCTTTCAAGTTAAATTAACCCCTGTCAAGGTAAATTAATGTCTGTCAAGTTAAATTAGTGCCTGTCAAGTTAAATTGATTCCCATCTAGTTGAATAAATCCCTGTTGAGTTAATCCATTTCGATTTAAATAATGTTAAGTTAAATGAATCCCTTCCTGGTTAAATAAATTACTTTCAAGGTAAAATAATTTCCGTTATGTCAAATTAATCCATGTCAAGTTGACGATGGGCAAAGCGAGATGTTTTGTAAACAAGTTATGAACATTGTGACATACAAAACAAAAAGAAAGTCTCCTGAAAATGATAAACTTCTCGTCATCGCAGACTTAGAAGAAGAAGCTAATTAAAACTTCATCCAGTGAAAAATAGAGTGTTTTTTTATTAAAAAAAAGGGAGCTTTGAAGAAAATAAGAACCGAGGCTTCGTACCTTTGATACAAAGTTTTTGTATTATAAAGTTGCTGTAACTCTCATGTTTTCTTGTGTTTTCACGGGTGTTATTGTGTCGTGGCCACCAACATCTCTAAACATTAAGTTTGACATTCAATTTTTGGTGGGGGGATGAGGCTGTTAGCCCTCTGAGGGCTTATATACCAGCAGGGTCCAGCATTCCCGTGGTGGTCAGACATTGTAAAGTATGGGATTTTCTGTCGTCCTCTGTGCTTCTTGAATATTGTAACTAGGTTTTATTTTATTGTGTTGTTATTGCTAAAAGTTATATATATATTTCAATTGTGTAGATTGGTTTGTGTAGCTTTGGTCGTCTCGGTTCGTCCGGGTTATTTTTAATGTAGTTTTGTTGTCATGTTTAATATTATATTATATATATATTATATATATAATATATATATATATATATATACACATATATATATAATTTTGTTTATACATATATATATATATGTGTGTGTGTGTATACATATACAGACATGTATGTATGTATGTATATATATATATATATATATATATAGTATGTATGTATGTAGTATATATATATATATAATATATATATATATTATATATGCAATTTATGTATTGGTATACTAATTACTAATCATTCTCTCTCTCTCTCTCTCTCTCTCTCTCTCCTACCGTTGGTAACTTCTTTACCCACCCCATCCTACTTCATCCTATGTCATCCTTATCCTCCTCTCCTCCTCTCTCCTTCCTACTTCCTCTTCCTATTCCTCCTCCTCTTTTCCTCTTCCTTCCTTCTTCCTCCTCCTCCTCCTTTTCCTCTTCCTCCTTCCTCGTACCAGAGTTGGGAAGCCATCCCGCCCGAGACGGCCACGTTCACGCCGGACATCACGCCCCTCATACTGGCCGCCCACCGGGACAACTACGAGATCATCAAGATCCTGCTGGACAGGGGTGCCACTCTACCAGGCCCCCACGACCTGAGGTGGGTGGGATTTTGAAATTTATTTTTTATTATTATTTTTTTTTTTTAGATTAGGGTTGTTTTTTGTTCGTGTAATAAATTGTTTAGCAGTTTACTGTTGCTTTTGTGTTTACTTAAAAAAAATTATTCATTTCTTTGTTAATGTTTCGGTAATATTTTGGTGATATTTTTAATAGTTAAATAATTGTTAAGGAATACATTAATTTTTGTGATATTTTGTTTTTTTTGTATTATTGGATATATTTTATTTTACTAATATTTGCGTTCTGGAGAATCTTATAAGGCATCCTAAAGCATCCTATAACAAATCGTGCAGAACCCTACTTTACATCCATGCAGTATCCTATAATACATCCTAGAACATCCTATAACACATCGCACAGCATCCTATAATCCATCCTATAGAATCCTATTAATCCATCCTACAGCATCCTAGAATCTATCCTACAACCCATCCTACAGAATCCTATAATCCACCCTACAATCCATCCTACAGAATCCTATAATCCATCCTACAGAATCCTATAATCCATCCTACAATCCATCCTACAGAATCCTATAATCCATCCTACAGAATCCTATAATCCATCCTACAGCATCCTACAGAATCCTATAATTCATCCTATAGAATCCTATTAATCCATCTTACAGCATCCTAGAATCTATCCTACAACCCATCCTACAGAATCCTATAATCCACCCTACAGCATCCTACAGAATCCTTGAATCCATCCTAACAGAATCCTATAATCCATCTAACCCAATCCATTCCCCCCCTACAAATCCTAACCAAATCCATCCTAACCCATAACCTATAATCCATCCTACAAGAATCCTAATAATCCCATCCTAACCAACCCATCCTAACCAGAATCCTAAACCCAATACCTACGAAATCCTATAATCCTCCTACAGGATATCCTAGAATCCATCCTACAATCCATACTACAGGATCATACAATCCATCCTACAGAATCTAAATCCTCCTCAGAATCATATAATTCCATCCTACAACCCATCTACAGAATCTACAACCCATCCTACAGGAATACCATTAATCCACATACAACCCATCCTACAGAATACTATAAATCCATCCTAAACCCATCCTACAGAAGCCTACAAACCCTAGGCCTACAGAATCCTATAATCATCCTACAGAATCCTATAAGCCATCTACAGAAGCCATATAATCCATCCTAATACCGAAATTCCTACAGAATCGTACAACCAATCCTACCAGAATCCTATAATCCGCCTACAACCCATCCTCCATACAAGATCCTATAATTCATCCTACAAACCAATCTACAGAAACCCTACAACCCATCCTACAGAATCCTATAATCCATCCTACAACCCATCCTACAGAATCCTACAACCCATCCTACAGAATCCTATAATCCATCCTACAACCCATCCTACAGAATCCTACAACCCATCCTACAGAATCCTCCCCTAATCCCATCCTGCCAGAATCTATAAATCCCCAGCCTACAGAATCCAATAATCCATCCTACAACCCATCATAACGAATCCTACCACAGATCCTACAGAATCCTATAATCCATCCTTCATCATCCTATAATCCACCCTACAGCATCCTATAACCCATCCAACATCATCCCCTGATACCTGCAGAATCCTGCAGCCAATTGCGCAGCATCCTATAATCCATCCTCCCACAGCATCCTACTCAAGACTGAATCCTACTCCTCCTCCTCCTCCTTCGGCAGGTGCGGTTGCGAGGACTGCGTGACCTCCCGGCAGGAGGACTCCCTCAGACACAGCAGGAGTCGGATCAACGCCTACAGGGCGCTCGCGTCCCCCTCCCTCATCGCCCTGTCTTCGAAGGACCCGATCCTGACGGCGTTCGAGCTCTCCTGGGAGCTCCGAAGGCTCTCCTTCATGGAGCACGAGTTCCGCAGCGAGTACCAGGTGAGAGAGAGAGAGAGAGAGAGAGAGAGAGAGAGAGAGAGACTTTCTCTTTTCAGAAAAAGGGTGAGTTAGATTTTAGGTTTTTAATGAAAAGTCGTCATTTAGAGAGAAAGGAATGCAAAACTTTCTCATTTGAGAGAAAGAGAGAGAGATTGAGAGAGAGAGATGAGAGAGAGAGAGAGAGAGAGAGAGACTCAGAAAAGAGAGAAACTTTCTCTTTTAGAAAAAAGGTGAGTTAGATTTTAGGGTTTTTAATAAAAAGTCGTCATTTAGAGAGAAAGGGATTCTCTCTCAGGAATGCAAAACTTTCATTTGAGAGAGAGAGAGAGAGAGACTTTCTTATTTTAGAAAAAAGGTGAGTTAGATTTTAGGTTTTATAAAAAGTCGTCATTTAGAGAGAAGGGATTCTCTCTCAGGAATGCAAAACTTTTCATTTGAGAGGAGAGAGACTCAGAAAATAGAGAAACTTTCTCTTTTAGAAAAAAGGTGAGTTAGATTTTAGGTTTTTTAATAAAAAGTCGTCATTTAGAGAGAAAGGGATTCTCTCTCAGGAATGCAAAACTTTCATTTGAGAGAGAGAGAGAGAGAGGGGAGAGAGAGAGAGAGTAGAGAGAGAGAGAGAGTCAGAAAAGAGAGAAAAACTTCTCTTTTAGAAAAAAGTGAGTTAGATTTTAGGTTTTTAATAAAAAGTCGTCATTTTAGATAGAAAGGATTCTCTCTCAGGAATGCAAAAACTTTCATTTGAGAGAGAGAGAGAGAGAGGAGAGATTGAGAGGAGAGAGAGAGAGACTCAGAAAAGAGAGAAATTTCTCTTTTAGAAAAAAGGTGAGTTAGATTTTAGGTTTTTTAATAAAAAGTCGTCATTTAGAGAGAAAGGGATTCTCTCTCAGGAATGCAAAACTTTCATTTGAGAGAGAGAGAGAGAGAGAGAGAGAGAGAGAGAGAGAGAGAGAGAGAGAGAGACTCAGAAAAGAGAGAAACTTCTCTTTTAGAAAAAGGTGAGGTTAGATTTTAGGTTTTTTAATAAAAGTCGTCATTTAGATAGAAAGGGATTCTCTTTTAGGAATGCAAAACTTTCATTTGAGGAGACGAGATTTGAGAGAGAGAGAGAGAGAGAGAGAGATTAGTTTCAGAAGCTAAACCTTCTCCTTCCTGAAATACATAGATAGCAGACATAACAGGTATGTTCTTCCTTTAAAATAAGATCTGGGTAAAAAGAAAGAGAGAGAGAGAACACGTTCACCCAATTTCCCATTCCAGGAGTGACCTCTGTATACTCCCGCGAATTTGACCTGAGATCGTGGATGATCGAGAACCTATTTCTCGAGAACTGAGAGGGAAGAGATTTTCAGTTTGACCTCTGCCATTTCGAAACTCTTTCTTCAGTTTTTTTTATTTTTATTTTTTAGGATTCTGGTTTTTTTTAGGAACTTTAGGGATTTTAGGTTAAAAAGATGATTGATTCAAGTGTTAGGTTAGTTCTATCGATTAGTTTTTGCGGTTGATGGTCATTTTTATCCGTTTTTATTTATTTATATATATATATATATATTTTGCAAATTGGTAAATACATCTGTATTTTTATTGCAGTAGTTTTGAGGCTTCTCATTTTATTTTATATATATACGTATACATATATATAATCCTAACCTACATTTAAACATAGTTCCTCATTGGACGAGTGGTTATGTGCTCGCCTACCAATTCGGTAGTCCGAGTTCGATTCCCCGCTCTGCCAACATGGAATCAGAGGAATTTATTTCTGGGGATTAGAAATTAATTTCTCGAAATAATGTGATTTGGATCCCACAGTAAGCTGTAGGTCCCGTTGCTAGGTAACCAATTGGTTTCCGGCCACGTACAAATATCTAATCCTTCGGCCCAGCCCTGAGAGAGCTGTTAATCAGCTCAGTGGTCTGGTTAGACAAAGATATACTTTCTTTTATAACAGTTAAAGATATCTACAATCATTTTAATTTCACCCTCACAACATACAAACTTGCTCAAATAAAATCTCCTTCATTTTTGCGCGCGCTCCAGCCCCAATCGCAAGAATATATTCCCAAAGGAAATATATTATTCTACTTCGCAGCTCCATCCGCCAGGGAAAATTAATTTCCCCCACTTTATAAATTTCACGAAGGAAAGTTATTTCAGAAGTTCGTCGGGTGATTAGCCTCTGGCTACGAAGGACTTTCGGGGGAAATTTTATTTCGTCATTAAAGCGTTTCTGTTGCACGAAAGGTAGAGATGTTGATTTGGGTATTTTTGAGTTTGAGTAATGAGTCATAAAATGGACGCTGAATTCTTTTCATAATTATTGTTATTGGAATTTTACAAAGGACTCTTCAAGTGCAAGTGGTGAAATATTTACTAGTGCGACCAGACCGTTAGAGTTGACGGTAGTGTAAGTCCCTGAGGACATTACGTATACCGTCCTAAATCTTGGACCAAGGTAACCCCATATAGGCCAGTGGTGACAGAAACTGAACTTTGAATGGATTATATAAAGTGGAAGGAGGGAGTGTGTGAATATACAGATAAATATTTTACGAATAGTGTTTTATTAATCAAAATGTTCGCACAATTGTTAATTGTCCTTTATCCTTATCAGCATCAGTGTCTCCGAAAAATTCAAGGTTGTTTCTGAACCAGATGTTACAAAATAGTTCCACTTTCCTCTTAACTCTCCCCACTTTCATTTCTTTTTATTTTTAACTGAGGCAGAGCCATACATTAGCTTTGACATCCATCGCTTTCCAGGTTAACAATCGTTCTTCATTTTCAGGGCTAAGCCTTATCAAATCCCCCAGTCTGCTGTTAGGGGATATCAGGGTCTGTAAAGTTTATGTTCATGGGTGTCGTGGGGCTCTAAACGTTTTTTCCGTGGGGTTTAACACCTGAAATAAATCCTTAAATCCTCCTTCCTCCTCCTCCTCCTCCTCCTCCTCCTCCTCCTCCACTCTGCAGATATCACAGACCTCAACAGTTTTTTTTCCTTTGTTTTAGTAGGAGTTCTGGCTTCTTATACTGGAGCCAATGTATACCCCCAAAACACATTGTTTACATCCTCTTCTTACTCTTCTTCTTCCTCCCCGCAGGAACTGAGAAAGCAGGTGCAGGACTTCGCCACGGCGCTGCTGGACCACACCCGCTCCTCCTTCGAACTCGAGGTCCTCCTCAACCACGACCCCACGGGACCCCCCCACGAACACGGCGAGAGGATGCACTTGAACAGACTCAAACTGGCCATCAAGCTCAAACAGAAGAAGGTAAGGAGTGGTGGGTGTTTTGGAGGAGGGAGGAGGAGGAAGGAGGGGGCCTCTGGGTTTTATTTTGGGAGTTGGGTGGGGGGGAGGAATACGACAAGATGGGAGGGGTTGGTTTGGTAGTAGGTGGTAAAACTGATTTGGGTAATTTTGAGCTATTATTATTATTATTATTATTTATTATTATTATTATTATTATTATTATTATTATTATAACAAGTTGCAGATTATGTATCATTATTATTATTATTGTACAAGTTGCAGATTACGTATCATAAATGTCATTATTATTATTATTATTATTATTATTATTATTATTATTATTATTATTATTATTACTACACCACTTACAAACCATCACTATCATCATCATCATCACATCATATAACCAAGACTGCTCTTGAAGTCATATCACCGGCATCTGAAGAAAGAAAAAACATTCATTATAAAAAAAAAAAGACAATGGCCAGCGAGACCTTCAGGGTATTAGACTCTGCCTTCGTTTCGCGTCTCAGAAAATCCGGAATTTTAATTTGCGTTCTCTTTTGTGTTTCCTCCCATCCCGAGGCTGCTGATTAGGAGAGAGAGAGAGAGACGCTGCTTGTGTTTTTAATGAGTCTCACTTCTTCTCATTTCTTAAAGTTCAAGTTTGTGAGTTTGTGTTAGCTTGTGTTTGTGACTTTTTTCTTTCAATTTTGCTTGGGAATTGGCGTGCAAGAGCCCGTGCCTGAACAAAGAATGACGTTGATCCTCTCTCTCTCTCTCTCTCCTTTGGAACCCAGACGCATCTAAACCCATGTAAGCTACTCTCTCTCTCTCTCTCTCTCTCTCTCTCTCTCTCTCTCTCTCTCTCTCTCTCTAAACTTAAACAGCTGGTAAACAGCCCTTGAATACCAATGAGCTTAACTTTTATGTGTTTGCGCTCGAGTTTATATTTAAAAAGTGGAGTATGGTTATCGCATGAGTCTAATAACCTACACTCGAGGGGAGCTGATAAGCAGGAAGACTCTCTCTCTCTCTCTCTCTCTCTCTCTCTCTCTCTCTCTCTCTCTCTCTCTCTCTCTCGTTCCTTTGTGTTTTGTTTCTTTTGTTATTTTTACGTGTGTCCACACGTACACACACACACACACACACACACACACACACACACACACACAGATAATCAAATGATGTTATGTATGAGATAGTACGTTTCATAATTCTTAGGTAATAAAAACAATTTTTATTTGTTTAACATTTTCTAGGTAAGTCCATGCCAGAGAGAGAGAGAGAGTGTATACTCCCGCTGTTTATAAACGCTTTTAATTCCACCATTCACGGCCAGTTTAATGTGGCTACGAATTTTATTTCATTACCTTTTTTTTTACTTATCTTGTCATATTTCTTTTTTATTTTATTTCGGCACCTCTGAAAAGCCTGCCAGTTCGTCAAATATCTTTCCACTCTGTTAACCCCACAAACACGCGCGCGCCCGCGGTCCTTCGGTGGTAAAATTTATAAGAGAGGAGCTTTTGTCGGAACGAAGGCGTGGGGAGAGAGAGAGAGAGAGAGAGAGAGAGAGAGAGAGAGAGAGAGAGAGAGCTTAAAGGGGCATGTAAATTTCCCATCTCGTATTATGACGTCGGTGGATGACACTAACCTGAGACCCTAAGGAAAGATATGTTCTGGAACATGGGGATGTCCTCGTCTCTCTCTCTCTCTCTCCTCTCTCTCTCTCTCTCTCTCTCTCTCTCTCAGAAGAAGAAGAAGAAAAAGAAGAAGAATACTTACTCACTCCTGTCTATTTTCTGCATTGCTAATTTGAGTAGTATTCGTAGCAGCATCAATATTTTTGCAATCAGCCGCCATCCCCAAAAAAAACCTTAAAATGGGCGTGGCTCAGATCATCGGCGACATACGTGTACGACTACGACGTTGTGAATCTAGTCGTGATGCTGTCGTAAGTATACATTGTGTACGTCGTACCGTTGTCGTAATCAGCTGATTTTTTAAGCCCCAAAAACAAGCCATTACGACGGTCGCGGGCTCGAATCGCTGATGTGAGTCCCGGGCTTTAGTCATCAATATTATAATCAGGTTTTTTGAGGAAAATTTTTCGAAAAAGTCTTTTAGGCGAAAACTTTTGGAAAAAACCTTTTTTTGGAAAATTTTTGGAAACATCTTTTTGGGGAAAATTTTGGAAAAAAAATTTTTCGGGGGAAAATTTTTGGAAAAAAATTTTGGGGGAAAAACTTTTGGAATAAGAACATTTTTTTGGAAAATGATTGGAAAATTTTTAGGGGGAAGATTTCTTGAAAAAAATTTTGGGGGGAAAATTTTGGAAAAATTATTTTGGGGAAAATTTTTGGAAAAATTTTTTGTAGCATTAAACATTTGTTTATTAATAATGAAAAACTGAAATTTATCAGCGCTTGCAGTCTTGCTTGACCAAACAGCAACAGTTCTCCAGAAACAAACGCTACAATAATATTAAATCGAGCAATGTTTAAGCAACGTATCTCCCTTCCACCTACAGTTTGTAGCCCACCCGAACGTGCAGCAGCTGCTGGCCTCCATCTGGTACGAGGGTCTTCCGGGATTCCGCCGCAAGAACATGGCGCTGCAGGCGCTGGAGATCGTCAAGATCGGCCTCCTGTTCCCCATCTTCTCCATAGTGTACGTCCTGGCGCCCCACACCTCCTTCGGGCAGACGATGCGCAAACCTTTCATCAAGTTCATCTGCCACTCAGCCTCCTACCTTCTCTTTCTGTGTGAGTGTGACGACTGGATTAGCCTAGGATTAGTTCAAGTTCTCAGTGAGGATGGCGCGCTAGCCTTCAGTTACTTCAGTAGAGTAGGCTACATAAGAGGACTGAGTTAGGCTAGGATTGATTGGTCTAAGTTCAGTAAAGGTTAGCCTTCAGATTAGTTCAGTAGGCTGCGTTACGATGGAACGCCATAAATACTTCAGACTAGTTTAGTAGAGTTTATTCACCATTAATAGCAAAGTAATATAACTAGTTGACTAAAATGGCAGCAGTTTGGAGGTTTTTGTAATAATTTACCCAGTAGCAAAGTAATAGACCAAGTTGACTAAAATGGCAACAGCTTTGATGTTTGATTTTATAATAATTTAACTAATTACCCAACTTCTGTTTCTTTATGCGTATAATTGGAAGTTAATTGTTTAAGTTTGTTACTTATACTGGTTTTAAAAAGTCCAAGTCTTCATTATTTACACCTTTGGCTTCATTATATCTGAAAGTTAGGAAATTAGTTTTCTCGAAAGTGAAATCGACACAGGCGTCGATATAAGAATGAGAGAGAGCTGGGTACGTGAAATGGTGCGCGTAAAAATAGTGAACTACAGTGAGAGTAGGTCCTGCCATACAGAAAAAATTAAAGAGATAAATGAATTGCAGCTTTTTGTTTATTTATTAATAATGGATTTATTTATGTGACAATTTGTTTTACATCATTTACGAAATAGGGTAGATACTAACATTGAGGTTTGTAAAGGATGTGACAATTTACTTTGGAAAAACAAAATTCAATGAATATATTCAATCAGTTTTTCTTTAATCTTAAGCCTTTTAGAACTTTATTTGTATAAGTAACAAAGTAAAATAATTTGTTTACTTTTATTTTTTTTAATTAATCATCACTTAGAAGATGCCAATTACTAACAATAGGTTTTACAATGCCTTCATGCCCTTGTAATTACATATCCGTAAAAAAGACAAATGCAATACATATTCGTAAAAAAACAAATGCAATATACAGTCATATATTTCCGCAATTATTCTGTGTTTATTATGCCATGTAGACTTTATTTTTGTATAGAAAAAGTTAAAATGAAAAAAAATTGCAATTTTTTATGTATTTATTTATAATTTTTTCCGTAAAAAAACGAATGAATATATATATATAGTCATATATTTCTGCGATTATTTTGTTCCTTATGCCAGGTAAACTTTGTTTTTGTATAGAAAAAGTTAGTGAAAAAAATTTTTTAATTTTGTTTATGTATGTATGTATTTATTCTTTTTTTTTTTGCAGTTCTTATTTAATATTTTTTGTATTTTTAATTTTTAAATTTATTTATTATCATTATTATTTTATTGTTATTATTTTATTTTTTTGCAGTTTTGCTAATCCTGGCCTCCCAGAGAATCGAAACTGTGATAGTAGATTGGATTGGCGTCACGGAGATGCTCAAGAAGTGGGTTGCTACAGACGTCACCACTAGGAGGGGCGCCCCCCCTAGTCTTGTCGAGTGGCTGATTTTAGCGTGGGTCTTCGGTAGGTATTTTTTTTTTTTTTTTTTACTTTTTCTTTTCTTATTTTTCGTAATTTATGTTAATTAGTGCATATACTCTCTCTCATCTCTCTCTCTCTCTCTCTCTCTCTCTCTCTCTCTCTCTCTCTCTCTCATCTAAAAGAAATTTTTATCTCGGGAATATCGTGTGATATCTAGATGATACGGATATCTCTCTCTCTCTCTCTCTCTCTCTCTCTCTCTCTCTCTCATCATATAGAAATTTTTATCTCGGGAATATCTTGTGATATCTATATGATACGGATCTCTCTCTCTCTCTCTCTCTCTTCTCTCTCTCTCTCTCTCTCTCTCTCATCTAAAAGAAAATTTATCTCAGGAATATCTTGGTGATATAGATGTCGATTATATCTCGCAATATCATTTCTTGCTCTGGGGAATATTATATATTCTGGTTTCCCCAATATCATTTATTTTTGTATTCGTTCTTTCTTATTATAGAATTTTTTCTCGAAAATCATTTTTTGCTTATAAGAGGAAATTTTGTATCTTATTTTAATGATCATGCACTTGTCATTAGTTTTTTTTAATTAGAACAAAATTTATTTTATTTCTGTTCGCATTAGTTATAGAATTGTTTCGTAACTAAAACCATCTTAATTTTTTTTATATCAGTAATTTATCTTCTGTAAATAGAGTATGAGGAATTTCTAATATATATTCAGCCGTGTAACAGGAAATTGAAATTATGAGCCAAATGAACAGTTTCTTAACAATATCTTTCAATCAGTGATTTCAAAACTTTCAAGACAACGGGTTTTGTTTCATCATTAAACAGTAGAGCAAAATGTTTTGAAACTTGAGTGCTATCAACTTTACCTTGCCAGTCTCAGCAGTCTGCCTCAAACTTCGTAAACGAGAGAGTTGTATCTCTGCACTAATCAGCATAACTTAAAACGTTTCTGAACTTGGGTGTCATCAACTTACCGTACCAGTTTCTGTAACCTGTTTCGCCAGCTTCTCTAATCTGCCTCACTCACCCCCATCCAGGGCTGATATGGTCGGAGATCAAGCAGCTGTGGGACGTGGGCTTACGGGAGTACGTAGCCGACATGTGGAATGTGATAGACTTCATAACGAATGCTCTCTATGTGGCCACAATAGCTCTAAGGATTGTTGCTTACTATCAGGTAAGTTTCCAAAAAGGACTGACTGTAAGAGCCTCATGTCACCGGTGTGTTGGCAAGTCAGCTGTTGCTGTGTTGCTGTATTACTGCTACTGCTACTGGTGCTGCTGCTACTGCTGCTGTTCCTGTTCTGTTGCTGTTGCAATGGTGCCTGTGACCAGCATATGGAGAGAGGAAGTTATGTTTTTTTTTACCCTTTGACTTGACTTTAACGCTCTTTATATATTATCATCTTTGATACGATACTCTCGTAGATTTTGTTACCATCACAGATATGCCATGTTTTGCCTCACTTTGTCAATTTAATCATCAACCCCATACCTGGATTATGGCAAGAATTAGGTGCAGACTTGCATGTCAAGTTGTAGAAAATTTTCTATAGGGGGAGCCCATTTCCTTTTGATAATGATCAATCTTATCCGTTGAAGTTTTTGTTTATTTTTTAATAATATATAATAATAATCAAGTTGTGTGTACCACCACCCTTTACACGTACTGAAGAAGACGTCACTAGTTTTCATAGCATCCTTGGCAAAGCCATGTCCTTGTATAAAACGCTCTCTGAAAAGGTCATCTGAGACCAAGACTTAGGTTTGGTGCTGTTCAACCCACTGTCCCCCCAATTATCTCTGTTCACATTATGAAGAGCATCAACATTATGTTAACCTCAATGTTTTTGTAATCGTAATTTCAAAATATTATTTGAAATTTTTGGTTAGGCTTGCCTCTTCATAGGTCATTTTGCTTGAATTAGCATGCAGTGTTTTTCCAGAATCAGCCAATAATGTGAATTGTGCCGATTTACGTCTTTTATGTGGACGGTTGCATTTTATTCAACTTTACATTTGTCTTTTATATTTTATCATGTACTTTTTATCAGCATGTTTAATTATAATTATTCAGTGTCTTCTCCCTTGTTATTAGTTGTGCATTTGGTCAATGTGTTGTATGGTTTGATGTGTCAAGGCTTATCCCATCAGAATGAATGGCAACCCAGAAGGTCCAAATATGGATTTATCATTTCCAGACGTCTTTAAAATCATGAATGATTATAGACCCCTTGGTATAAAGGTAAGAATTAGGAGGATGTTTACTTACAAAATGATATTTGAATAACAAACCACAATACATACATATGTATATATATACTAAAAGACTTTCAAAACTTTCTTTACACTAACTGAAAAACTAGGGGTCAGGTTGATGAAATACACGTACACTGGAATCCTTTAGATAAAGACAAAGACTACAAAGAAATTATTAAAGATTTATATATAGGATTCAAGAAAGTCCCGGGATATTTCACCTGAATATTCTACTTCTCTCCTTTGTACTTAGTAGTAGTAGTGTGACCGAGAAGTTCGAAGTGATGGAGAACTGATACTGATCAGTTTAGTGAGGCCTTTCTGTCCCTTCTGTATGTTAGATTAGGTTAAATTATTGTTTAAATGTTATCATCAGTATATGCAAATAAAACAAAAAGCCATCTAAATGTCTTTGGCTTTCATTCCATACAAATACAGTACTTTGGAACTTATAAACTTGTCCTTTTTATGATATGGGTTAGAAAAGCAGATTATACATTGATTAACTAATGAGCAGGAGTTTCAAGGTATTCACTTGAATTCCTTCCATCTTAATAATGGCACTTACTATGAAGGCAGCAGAAGAGCCCAATCCCATTGGAAGCACCCTGCCTACAATCTCATATGCATAGCACACTGTCATTGGATTGTCATTGCCATTTGCTGTCACGCTCACCATTCATTCCTCCATAAAAAAGCAGATTCTTCATGCCAGCCCAATGACAGCCAAGTGTTCTGGTTGAAAAAAATTATGAATGCAGTTTATGTTGTCATTCTGTGTAGCTCTCAGAATTGTTGTGGAGGATTATACTGAATGTATATTATATGTATGTGAAGTAGTGATTAAGGAACAATTTTGCCTGTCAGTATTTGATGTACGTATGTTCTTTTAGTAAGTGACGTAAGTTTCACTGTAATTAGTTTAGATTTTTGTTGTAAGAACTTTTGGGCCCCAGGGTTTTCAACAGAGTAAAATCGAAAGTTTTATCTTTTTTCTAAAATATGTTTCACATGGAAGATTTACTCATTATGCCAAGTGACTGTGCTGTTTGTTACCATACATGTAATATTTATTTCTAATTTTACACTAATTGTATTATGTGTACAGTATATAGTAATATATCTGTAATGATGCAGATTTTCAAGATTATCAGACCTATATTGAACACGACAAGTTTTTTAAAGGGTGACAGGTATCGTAGTATATACGTACGCTGTACCTTACACTTGGTAACAACAAAATGAAAAGGCTGTTAGGTAAAATTGATTATGGACATTTCCAGATGGAAAAAAGACACTTTTCTGCCATTCTACTGTTTGGAGAGACATGAGCTTAAGATCATAGGTTGTGATCAGTATAGTGTTTTAAGTTATAAGAGTGGTTCATGAGACATCCTTAATTTTACTAATCGCTGTACCATGAGTGGGATTTCTCGATGTTACTGTAACAAAAATCATTCAAAGCTAAAATGTGATGCTTTTTGAATAGGAGAATTTATTAGTGTGTTGTTGCAGTGTAAATTGCAGCTGATTAATGTCAGCTTCATAATTTAGGCCTTGTCATGTAAAAAAAAGGTTTAAAGGATTTGATCATCTGAGCATAGATCATGAAATTTCCTTGGATCTATATTTATCTCTGCTGATGAAGTTGGTTAGAGGACATTTTTTCATCTGTGTCTGTGTATATGTGTGATCATTTGAAGGAACTTGACAAATATATTCATTGGGTGATTTTTTGAGTGACTGTTCCGGCGAAAAATGAGCCATCTTCCAAGTTTTATGTACTATAATGGTATGATGAAAATAAATCAGCTCAAAGCTGATGATGCATTGCTTTGAAGTTTAAATCAACACTAAGCTGCTTTCCTCCAAAGGTTAAACATGATGAATATATTTACAAGATGTCATCACATTGTGCTCAACCATTCTTGAGAAGTTCTAAGTTCAAGATATGGCAACCAAACATTAGAGTCATGAAGGACTTGATTATTCCCTCTGTTTGTTCATCTGTCTGTTTTATGCATCCATTTGTCTTGTCTGTCATTCTGTCCATCTCTTTGTCTGTTTCTTAGCCACTGAGTCTGCTGTTCTAACCTAATCACTGCAGCTGCGACTACACAGTTGAAAGGGTTCCAGTAACAGATATGCATGAAGGTAGATTATCCATCAATTTGTCTCTCGGGCTGTATCACACACGCCATGTCATCACTACTCGGCCTATGTTGTTTTAGCGATTATTGGCAAACTTAGTAAAACTCTAGGTCTTCATGCATAGATCTGTGTGAGGTGAAATTGCCTGTCACTCTTACCTGGTCATTACAACTTGGACTCTCCATTTGAAGGAATTTCAGTCAAATTAGAGTGCATAGACTACATGAAGGAAGACTGGTCTTCTCGTCATTGTAACTTCCTATGTGGTTGATGGGATTTCGGTTGACCCTGGGTCAAGGTCAAGGTCAGGAGGCCTGGCTCATACAGCAAATGCGCATAGAAGACTATTGCCTTTCCATCAGTTTTATGTCATTGTTGCATTTTACATTTTTTAAGGGATTTATGTCGAACTCCTCTTGTGCATTTGGTGGGGTTTCAGTCAAACTAACAATTTATCTTTGCAATTCCTTTAATGGTTTCTTCTTCAGCGTTTCATCAGTTGGAATGCCCTTAGAGATGAGGGCTGGGGAGGAATGTGTGTTGCATTTACAATGTTCTCAGGAAGCTTGTTATTCTGAGCTGATCATTTTAATACTTCCAAGAAATAGGCTCTGTTTGTTTATTTAGTAGCTCGTGTGTTATTGTTTCTGTTTCAGTGATTTTTTGCATTTAGGTCACACAAAGTGATTCTGTACGAATTATGAAAAGGCCCAGGTTTGGCTCTTGCTTCTGGCAAAACTTGCATATTGTTGTTGCAAAATTTGTACTCTTGTGTATACACTTTGCAATTGTATTTTGTACATAGCTTGTTTTGAACATGATATCAGGTGACATGTGAAATTATTTATTATGGGTCCTTAATTCCAAGTGTAGTAGGCTACTACAATAGTTGCCAGTGCAGGAAGAAATCATTGCATATCCATGAGCTTGGTAATGCCTTTATTAATTACTAAAACTTAGTCATACTGGTTTTCAGTCCTATGGTTGCATGTATGTCTTGGATGTTATCAAAATCTCTTATTTTTACAATGCACACACATATATACATACACTACTCATATTTTCACATTTTTCATTATGTATTCATTTATCTTATTGAACCTTTATGATTGGATAATTGGCAAAGTTACCCAAAACAAGTAAACTTTTTATCAACCACTGTAGAAAAATTTCCCCTCTCTCCCTCTCATTCTATGAAGATGATGAATTAGAGGTAAAAGTTTTATAAAAACTTCTTCTATATTCAGTGTTTGAAGCTGACCAAGAGTCACAAAGCAACTTTTTCAATATTTGGAAATGATAGTTTAATTTTCTTTCCTCACTTTTTTTTAACTTGAAAAATCTTTTTCTCATTATGGGATGTTGCATGATTTATTGATGCCTGTAGTTATACTTCCAGAGAGAGAGAGAGAGAGAGATCGAAAATTAAACTTTGATCCCATAAACCAGCTTTTAAAGGTCAATTATCATCACTGTTTGAATTTGCACAAACATCTAGTGAAAAATATGCTAAGAATTGAGGTGCGCTTAAAACAACAAGTACATAATAATGAAATGAACTTCACTGTGTTTCTGGGAGGACAAATCCACCTTTCACAGTAAGGCAGAGTTCAACTCTGATAATATACCCTATTGTGTAATGAGATTTATGGGAAGAACTCACAGTTTTCTTAGTTTGTGAAAGATAAATAGTTTTGTAAGGATGTTCCCATTTCTCTTCAAAGCTCTCTTAGAGTATGTAGGCCCCCTATACAGTGAAAAGAAAATGCATTGTAATCAGACGCTAATTTTTGCTGGGATGTTCAGTGAATCAGCTACAAGAGACACTTGACTTCTCTTCACTACTATTGTGTATTTCAGTGTCCTTCCTTTATTTCATTGCTCTCTTGTTTTCAAAAGAAAAATGTCTGTCCCTTGAGTCATCCTACAAGTTTAGGATTATGCTGGAATGTGTGAATACTTAGCTGTAAGAACCAACATTGCCTATATTTATTAATGTTTTCTTTTTGGTGTAACTCATCGGCTTTCCTAATACAGTGGTCCCCTCATATTCACGGGGGATGCGTACCAGACACCCCACCGCGAATGTTTAGAACCCGCAAATAGTTGGAACCTTTATAAAAACGCTGAAAATGAGCTATTTTGGTCGGTAAAACTCAAGAAAAGCCCGCTAAAAATTTTATACCTGGTTTTTTTAATAGTTTTATCACAAAAAGTCCATTTTGTGATGAAATTGACAAAGAAAAAACAGGAATTTCTGGATATTTTTCATATGAAAATACCACGAATAGGCAAATTTCCAGTGAATAATAGGTAGATATGGTTCAGAGAGAAATCCGCAAATCCGTGAGTCCGCGAATCGAGAGAACGTGAATACGGGGGGGGCCCACTGTACATATATCCATTCGCATACAATTTATGTGGCTGTGTATGTGCTATGTATGTACCTAAACCGATTCATGCAGATGTAGAAATGTATCTGATTGCGTGGTGTGTACTTGTTTACTATACTGTACATAGAAATGTGTAACGTTAGGATTTGTATGCATATATATATAAAGCATACAAATGCCTAGACAGTACGTATAGCGTACTGTATGCAAATACATATTCTTACACACTTGGAAATACATTTCTGTGTCGTCATGTCTGGTAAATTAACATGTCACCTCTGATGTAGTTTTGTTGGCAATTTTCTAAAAAGTTTTTCCTGTTTTTTTCTCCCTCACCTGCCATTGCTTTCATTTAGGAGCCTAAGATAATTCAGGTTAGTGGCATTTTTCTTGATTATAGATGGGCATTTTGCTATGTTCTGCAGTGATGTATATAGAGCACTTGCGTTGGTTTTACAGAGTCGTACAGATGTGAGCGCGTGTGTAGGCCTGTGTGTATATACATGTACGCTTACATACACGTAATCGTGCACAGCACATTGGGGCAAAGCTGCATTCCACACGCTAGATTTCCGAGTGTCCGAGATGCCTCTATCTGCCTTCAGAAATACTCTTCTTTGGTAGTACTCCTTATATTTTGAGTTGAGACATGTACATATATTAGATTTTACATGTATATACCTATGCAAGATTTCAAGGAAAGGTAAAACAAGAGGAAAAAGGTCATAAGAAAAAATTGCTGTAAATTGGAGCACTTACTGGAAAAGAATATAGATATTGTCTCATATTATGAGACAACCATTAATAGAAAATTTCCCAAACTAACATAAGTCTCCTTTTAAAAATGTATTACCTAATATGCAGATTTTCTGTATATTTACACACAAACACATGTACAAATACATATATCTTTTTCAGGTGGACTATGTCCATTTACTGTAAATAATGGATTACCTGTATCTTAAGCATTGAATTACTGTACATGTAAATAAACAATGACTGGATTTACTGAGAAGTAATACAAGGGTACTTCATATCTCCTGTGGAATTCTTTTGTAGATAAACTGTGCTTCCTACTCTCACTTCAGTGCTTGACGGTGAATGCAGTCTGGATGTGTTCAGGTTAAATATCAGGTGTATATAGTACAGTGTACAGGTTCAAAACAAAACCTTGAGGCTTGAAATAAATTTATTTATTCTCATATTTTGCCATTCCAAATAACAAATGTATATGTAATGAGTGATGTGGTGTGGGGAGGGTACTTCCTTATTTTTGTTTACTCAGTCTTTTATTTATTTTTTCCCCTTCCACCCAAAAGGTGATTTGGTTAATGCAATGAACCTAGCTACTGTCAAAAGACATCTTTCGTTTCTAACACTTGAAAATAGCCTTTTGTAATTATTGATTCACTGGTGTCAAGAAATGCAATTTGAATAGAATAATAATTGAATTTTATCAACAAGACCTGTACTTTTGAAAAACAAGGAACATATTTTCAAAAAACCTATGAAACAAGAGAAAAGGTTAGGAATTCTGAGAAGTAAATGATGATAAAAATTAAAAATGTCCTCACAGATGTGGTGCATAAACTGCTATACATCCTCTTAAACACCATATTGAGTATGAGCATCCACTGTCTCAAGTCCACAATATTTGTATTGTTTCATCTCTGAACAGCCAAAGCTGAAAAGGACACTTCAGTGTCCTAGAAACATCTCGTACTAATTTTGATATCTGTCAGTGAACAACCATTTTATACCAGCGTTGAAACCCTAAATTTCATTTAGAACATTTTAGATTTGATTTGATTTTTATTTCAGGATGGTTGAAGACTCCTTATGAGTAGGACAAATGATTTGCAGCTGTGAGGGATCTTTGATAGCTTTTAATTTATTGCATTTTCTTTCATCTTTATTTTGGCCTCCTTAATTAAGCAACCTTAGAGCAATATGCCCATATTTCAATAAAGAGTAAAAATGCCACTAAATTCTAAATTATCCTTTAAATAGTTTTCATAAAACTTTAAGACAGATAGGGGGGTTAAATGTTCTTTTAATGTCAGTTATTTGGATAATGAATGCATAAGGGAATAGATCAGAAAACTACTAATGTAGATGAATTTTCTTTAGTGAAATATTTCAGGTTTTTAAAGTGTTTTCATGTAATAGTCAAGGCCTTTGAACTTCT